>NW_022987828.1:7024549-7312049 GCF_902827165.1 Trematomus bernacchii | reverse complement strand
CTCAGAGCTCTGAAGGCTCCATCCTCGATGCAGGCGATGTGGTTTTTATCCAGCTGACTGTGGAGCACACAGGGAAAAAAGAGAGGCTTTGTTACACAAGACACTTACACAATATTTCTCTCCCTGTGGAGTAGTTGTATTCATTGATACAGTAAGCAGTACACTGATGAGCTATTGTAAATCCATACTGGCTTAGTCATCTCAGATCATGTTACCCCCAAGAAGAGAAGCAAAGGGGGACGTGACTTATGTTTATCTGCATCAATACATCCCATAAATCTGTGCTTCTGTGAGTGGATGTGCATGTAATCTGCTGATGGTGTAAATCACTGTTGCTACAAGCCATCTTTGGGGAGCTGCTTGTGTCTTTTTTAATCAGAGTCAATCCACTAAACATGCACAAACACACCAATACACACAATTTGTACTCTTAGCAAGGGCTATTAACTCAGCCACATAAAGAAATATGTTAACATGCTGGAATTATGCTGTTGAGTGCTGTTCACTTGCAGCTTTTCAGTTTGATTTGCTTCACTCATCATTGATTTCATCGAGTTATCCACACTACATCAGAGGCTCACAGCAAGTTCATTGGCAACTATTTTCATAATTTATTACATTAGTACATCCATCCCTGCGGAAAGGGGTGAGGTACTCACAGGTTTTTGATGTCTGTAGCTCCTCTGAAGGCTTTTCTGGGGATGGACTGGATGAAGTTCTCGCTCAGATCTCTGTGGAGACAATAAGAAGCCATTAGTTACACATACGTTACCCTGAGGTTGCCTTGGTTTGATTGATTCGGTACAGTTTGCGTGTTATGAAAGCAACATTAACACAATTTCCGCTGTAAATGTTTGAATCCCAGTATTTAAAGCATGGTTTTCAACCAGCAGAACTCACACTCTATTCAGTGCCACTCACCCTTATACCACACAGTGCAATACAGAAAGCTAAGTGCAGTTTTCCCCCCCTCTCCAATGTGTGCCAAAACCCTGAGGTGTGGTACTGCATTGAGATCTCTACTCACAATGGAGTGGTTATTTTATAGAAGCTGTATTAGTCAGTGTTCATTCATGCTATAATTTCTTCTCTGTGGTTTGACTATGCTCTGGTATGAGGTGCCCAACTAACAAACAGGCAGCAGGGCGGCGACCAATGAGGGGTCCTCGCTGATCCTGTGGGCTGGATTCATTAAGACGACGCAACCCAAAGAACATTGTCTTTTACTATTAGGCTGTGTGTGTCCGCCCAGCACTCAACGGTGGGTACAAATTAGGCATTTGAAAAGTGCATGTGTGTGGAAAGTAAGAGTGAGAAAGGGGAGGGTCCGAGAGGAGAGGAGGGAAGGAGAGTGAGTGAAACACAAGTAGCCATAGTTTTAATTAGCGGAGTCTTTTGTCTGTCGTTTAAATGGTGAGCTAACCTCATTCAAAAAAGGCTCTTCCCTTCTCCACACATATTCGCACAGACACACACACACTACACAGGGAAACTGTAGGGCGCTGCCACAGAGGCTCCTGTCTTGAAACACACACACGCACGCGGCCCCCACAGCAAGGACAGACGTAAACAGAGTGCAATATGGCCTCCCATAGAGAGGCGGAAGAAAAACACCACAATCTCTAAAAAGAAACTGTTTTGCATGGGACTGATGAGTTCTACTTATTTAATGTTAATGTACACCACATCACTCATTTATGCAAAAACCCCATGGGGTGATGTTGAAATGAGTTCCCAAGACTCCTGCCACAAACCAGTCTCACATTATGTCCCCATCGGGTCAACCTTTGCATCATTTCTCCCAGATTTAATATTGCACTGTTTGTTAAAGCAATATACAAAGAGGGGAATCACCACAGGGGTTGTGTTGTGCAATCGATCTAATGAATGGGTGGTTGTGTCTTTATAGTGCGGCAGAAATTAAAAAAAGGGCTCTGCAGGCCAAATAAATGAATGGAATTTGTGTTTGCTTTGTGGTTGTTTTTAATGTATGAAATCCAAAGCATCTCTTAAAGTGTAACGATGGTAAAGTTCCGTGCACAGTTCAATATTTCATATGGCATGAATGCACGTGCACAGTGAAAGTGATATAGAGATCAAGCTGTATGTTGGCAGACGGCTGTAACTTGTGGGGTCTTGCCCTGTCTTTACAGTCTCCATTAGGAGAGGGCTGTGTATTTAAAATAAAATAACTCCATGTCGGTACGGCCATAAAATGGGCACTTTTTTACCTTTGATAAACGAATGAAGAAGCTGTCCATTAATCTTAACTGGAATCACATTACAACAGTTTGATAACAGCTTTACCCGGCTGTTATTCACATCTCTGTGCATGTACAGATGTGCAGATGAAACACACACATCGCTGGCTTTTGTTCAAAGAGAACATAAATATTCCATCTAATGGCACATTCTAATTTTATCATCTGAGGTTTTATGGTCTTATTTCCTCAGCAAATCTGCATAACATCTGCTTTAACAAAGATATTCAGGCAACACAGTAAGTAAATTAAGCAATAACACAACAATAATCTATCTATTCTGAGTCAGTCTGCCACATTTTGGGTTATGTCCTTAACATGAAACCACCTTCATGTCTCCTTACCAGAAAGCATGGGAACAGTTGTGCTCCATCCAGCTCCTTTGTTGTTCTCTTGGCAAAACAGCCTAGAGTGCAGAGTTGAAAGCTGAGTCAGTCTGGCACCAGGGCTACATTGGTGCCGCTTATCTATGGCGACTCCGTGCGAGAGGAATGCTTTTGGTCTACCTGGCCATGCACTCTATCTGATGACTAATTAGTCCTCTCACCTTCTCCTCACCTTCCTGCAACAAACACACTTCTCACACAGAGAAGCAATTGTGCTTTACTGCAGACACACTGTTAATGACTTCCCCCCATGGACATCTGGGAGGAGTGCGGTATATATTTGTGTGTGTGTTTGAGTTTGTGTGTTCGCTCCCCAGGTTACAATAAGAAATGATACCAGATTGCTGTGCAAGGACAGCGTGGTTGGAGCGCCAGAGGCTACAGTAGATGCAAGGAGAGGAAGAGACAGAGAGATGGCGACAGAAATAAAAAGCTGGAATGCAAGACCAGGCAGGAAGGCTCTGACAATGTGAACACAATGCCATGTGTGTAAGTAGTCAAATGAAAGCTCTTGGGTGGAATCCACACACTAAAAACCCCATAATCCTATTTGTACGCTCTAACACGATTGGCTTGAGATATATGCTCCCACTTATGGTGCTGTTTGATTGGATTAGATGCTAAGGTCATGGGAGGTCGCTTGATAACTTTAGGCCTGTTCTGGGACAATGTGTGCCTAAAAAAAGCCCCATGACAACCATAAATGATGCTATATATCGTGCCAAAAAGTTTGCCTTTCTCTCATGTACTTATATTACTTTTCTCTCTCTGCCTGGTTCATTTTGTCCTCTGTCACATATAACAGAGTAATCTTAGTGGTCATGGTTTGGAGTCTGAAGTCTTCTGTGTCCTTTAGGGATTTATCAACGTGTTCAATTCCTACAGGAGCCAGAGCAACATTAAATTTAGCAACGCTTCATTTCTGCATTTACACATTCTTAAAACAGCAAACAGGACATTTCTGTGGGAGACCGTGCTGTATTTTACATATTCTGTGGTTGTCCCTCACTGGTATTTTCTAAGCTCAGCCTCGACTGTGTTGGCTCTGAGGTATTTGACATTTCTGATCAGTTTGGAAGCAGATTTCCAGAGAAGCACAGAAACAGGCATGATTATGTGAGAACAGTCACCACAATGATATTGGCCACCATGGTCTCCGTCACCAAGGCACGACAATAAATATAATGTAACAACCCCTTCAGCAAATACCACCACAGTGCATCACTTGAGAAGGAGACAACATGTAATTAACCAAACTGGCATGGCGAGAATTGACAGGAAAATTAGGAAAAAAACATTTGTTCTTGTTTTCTCTGTCAAATCATTCGGCCTTTAAATATCTGGCACATATTCAGGCTTACCCTACCTGAGGATTTTCAGATTGTAAAGCATTGAAGGAGCAGAGAACAGACAAGGTTAAGTATCAGATCTGGTCCTAACCTCTGGGCCCACTTGCACAGATCTAGTCAGGGTTAAAGGACTCTAGAAACCTTCATATCCACTCATTACAACGAAGACCCTAACCCTGAGGCATGGCTGCAGGCTTCAGCCTCAGCCCAGGCCCCCAGGCATCTCCCAGAGTGCTGTAATGATGTCAGACCGGCAACTTCTTTGTTTCCTTATTTCCTGCACACAGCATGCCAGTCCTTTTTCATTACAGGTGTGTGAACCCATGGCTGAGTGAGCGAGAGTGAGTGTGGCAAAGTTAGTGTTCAAACGGCCTAGACCTGGTATAGATTTACCTTAATGCACTACATACCTCGAAGCGGGCAGTTAGTTCATTAATGTAGCCTGGCTCTCTTTAGGTGACGTTGCTCACAGTTCATTTCCATTGTAGTCCTAATGATGAGGTAACACACATGTTTTCAGGTGTGTCTTCGCTGTATGAACTACAACCCGTAACACGCAGAGGTCGGGATTTTTAAGGTTTCCCTTGTACAAACAATGGTATCGTTGAGTCAGTGTAAAGTGCCCTATTAATAAACTCAGCTACTGATATGCCTATTTACAAGAATCCCCGCTGAGTCTATATCTGGAATAATTAGCAATGTTATCAGACATAGCTCAAGGCGCCTGGTCTGGAGATTAGCCGTACGTTGAAAGTAATGTCTCGTTCCTGTCTGATTCCCATCATTAACCTCTGATCTCTATCTCAGTACACTAATACTGTACACAACTTCAACTCTCCTCTGCCTGACATAACTACCTACTGTGGCTAAATACAATATTATAATCCCACTGATCAAAAAGGCAGCATAAAGAGATTTGCAGGATGTGGTTTTTATGCCTATAATATTCCCACTTTTATTTCTTAAATATTTAATTTCCGACCACAAAAACAGTTCCCTGCGATGTTGTAAGGGCTCAGCCACCTCAAGAACAGACAGTCTTTTCTGGGTAAACCCATCAGGGCCTCAGGCTCCACAGTGTGGTTCTCTGTGGGCGAGTAATATACAGCTTCTAATGAATAAATGAAAACACGCACAAGAATACATATGCACACACATGCCTACATGTGAACACAAACAATTGCCTCTTTCATGTCCTAAAGATTTCACAACATCAGCCTCTACAGTCGGTTGACAACAGTGGTTGACAGTGGATCATAAATCAGATGGGATGGTCTGATGTTCTGACATCTTAGTTTTTAAAGGATTTCAGTGAGGAAAGAAACACTGCCGGATACAGCTTTATGTGGAGGTCTCTACTTCTATGACCCCCTTCACCCTTATTGTTTTTCTGTTACCATTTTGTTCTTCTTTCCATATTTGTTCTCTCTCTCCTGGTGATTCTGGTAGGTTCGGTTTTTTTTCTGCTTTTAAGATAGCCAAAATCATATTTATTCTTTAAAATACTCTATAATAGTAGGGATTGCTAAAACAGAGTATTACAAATGCTGGTGATTTGAGATTTAACATTTTAAATGCAAAGAACATGACCTGAAAGGTTGTATAAAATCGATCAACATTTGCTTAACACTTATTTCTAGGTAGTGCAGATATGGACAGCATTTGTAATGCCTTCATAGCTTCTCAACTTTATTCCATCCTATCTCTGATAAAATTGTGATTTTATACAACTTTAAAATCATTATACAGTCAAGTTAAGAAAACGTTGTACTTCTGTCTTTGAGTAGAACCATGAACGCTTGATCTTACCTTTATTTTAGCCTGATTAGATTTCATACTGATAAATGACTGCTAGTCCTGAAACAAGGTGCCTCTGTGGTGCTTGTATATGTGCCAGAGTGAGGGCATTTATATGAGTGTGTTTACATAAAACAGTGTGTTTGTTTTCTTGATTTCTTGGCTAGATTGCATGATAAGAAAATGTTTATTCTTGCCAAGTGCTCCTAATTTCATTCTCCCATTAAAAGGGGGAGAAAAAGACAGAAAGACATCGGAGGAATGTGTCTGATTACCTACTCATTAAGAGCGTTAATGAGGTGTGTGAGGGCTGTTAAAAGAATGGCAGAGTGCTGCCACTAACGGCTAACTACTTTCTTCCTCCCTGCGCGGTAAAACAAATACTAGTTGACACACACATAAACAACAACACACATAAACAGTGGGCTTTCAGAAAGAAGTGGCTGACCCCGGACGTGTAACAACAAATGACTCATGGCACTGCGAGTAAAGGAGGCAGCCATTAAAATAAACAAACCAAAGAAGTACAAATTGATTGTGTATGTCTACTGTACAGTACATCCGCATTCTGTCTTTATCTAAGTCAGAACAATGATTTCTAAACCCTTAATAGTAGTATCCATATGGCAGAGTAAGCAGCACCACTTTTACAATCCAAATTGACTGAGGAAAAAGAAAACTTGTTAAAAACTTGCAACAAATATAAACAAGTTAAACTTTTGAGGGTATTCAATTGTCCTACTATATATTATTGTTATGACATATATAGAGTCTATGTGTGAAATCATTCAGTAGGAGCAGGTAGGGGAAGTAGGGAGTTAATGATCTGTTGTAGAAATGAAGCTGTTAGCCTTGTCAGTGGAGAAGCTCCAGCTGATGCAGCCAACCGAGGGGAGTCTGCATCTAACCATGAGAAAGCAATGACAGAACAAATCATCCCTTGATGAAGGCCATTTCTGAGTCCAGAGTGCATGAAGGTCCACTAAAAGCCTGACTTTGTTAACACGATGCATTTATGTGTAGTAATGTCTTTGGTCGAGGTACAGAGAAACAAACCCGCAGTGTCAGGAAGAGGGAAGGCCTTAAGAGTGGGGGATAGCATGAGGAGAATGAGGTAAGAAGGAGTATGGATCGAGGCTGCAGGGCCTTTGGGTGCTTGCCAAAACAAAAGCATGTATATGTGTGTATTTGTGTGGCCCGGAGAAAGTGACTGATTGTTTCTGTGTGCAGTCGAGAGTATCTGCTTCTTCTTTCTCACCCTCATGCCCCCCCCCTTCTTATCCTTCTCTCTCCACACCTTCCCATTATGCTTTCTTTCTTGCAAAAATAAATGATAAACATGCCTCCAATCTGCTTCTCTCTTCACTTTATAACTCTGCTTTCTATCCTCAATGATATGTGCCTCCACACAGCAGTGCAATCTGGTCAAGGGAGCCAGACACCACCACAACCACTATCATAATCATCATGATTACCATTATCATCTAGAGGTCAAAAACACAGCCTTAAAATAAAATCCTTCATTCCCGTTCACACAAATTATCATGCACAGACGCACAGATATAGGACATGCAATCACGCAGAGTGTGTCAGGTGTTTCTGTAGTCCCTTTGTGTCAGAGATGAGAGCGGGATGGAGCTCAGTGGGAGGAGGACTTGATAAGCGGGGAAGGAAAAACTGCTGCTCTTATTAAGAGAGAAATAAACAGGCTTGCTTTAGGAATATTCTCAGGCAAAAACCCAGGAGAGAACGCTTCTCTGTCTCCCTTCTAGGCCTAAATATAGACTCTACAAAGAATCCTAATGAAAAACAAACACTGCTCTATTACCAAAGGCAGAATAATTCAATAGCATCTCTTTCTTTGTAGATTGTCTTTTCTTTTGAAAGCTAATGTCAACACAAGTCCACCAAAACTAGTACAAACAGCCGGGGAAAATAACTGCGTAGCTGCGTGTCACTCTTTCCTCCGCAGTGTCGCTTTCTCTATTTATTCATATGGACTTCAGGAAATAAGTCATCAAGCAGCATTATCTCATTTCCAACATACCCCACAGACTGTCATAGCAAAGCCCTCATTTATATATTCAACCCTCTAATGTTGAACGCTTCTAAACATGCTGAAAGAGGGAAAAGGAGGCCATGTGGACGCATCTGGAGACGGTTTGTGATTTATTCTGATGTTGAAAAATGCAGCTAGCAAAACACTCTCTCTCTCTCTTTTCTATCGCTCTCATAACAAAAGCACACACATAATGCACATACACACACAACTGCCTCTTTTCGATGGAACCTAAAGGGGATTTCATGGATGGACTCCGCTCTAATCATCTACAGCCCCCCAACCAATAAGAAACACACATTGCTCCCAGACTGGAACACTCTACAACCACCAAGAGAAAACACAATGTCAGTGGAACTTATCAAGCCCACATGAGGGCTGACAGACAGACGCACACACACATAGAGAATCAAGACAAAGCTAGTTTAACTGTTGCCCACATCTCTCCTTTCACTGTAAGTGATTCACGATGTCTATGTGTGTTTGTAGGCTTACAAAACCCATTATGAACGCATACATTTGGCAGGGTGCTTTGTTGCCACCCGTGAAGCAAATGACAGAGTTAACATGGTGAAGAAAGAAGGGAGAAAATCTATCCTTTCTCCCCGCTCTCGCTTCATCCCTAATTTCCCCCAGCCATTATGTCTACTTGTGTTTCTGAGTGTGTCCAAGCCTTTCATTGGCAGTCAAGCTGAGTGATGGAGCAGGGCTGAGCGGCATCGATCATGACAGGCGCTTACAGGCGCTATCAACTGACGGCGGGGTGTTCGATAGCGCCACTTTGCACAGGGACACAGTCAAGCCCCGGCCATCCATCATTCTGTCTACCTGGTGGACAATAGAAGAAAAGTGTGGGAAGAACAGAGGGGAAAGGAGGGAGGGTGAGAGAAAACATACCGCTCAACAGGTCTATTATCACTGCCATTACCTATCCCTACATTAGCTAGAAATAATGACCTCCATCTCTGAGAATAGCCTGGAAATTATTTCGCTGAGTTAGACTAATGTTTTACACTGGACAGAAGTTAAAGGGAAGGAGACAGCCATTTAGAAAGACAACAAAGCCAATCTGGGTGGCTGCTCACACACATTCGCATACAGTACACACTGTGTGGTCTTACTAAAGTAGTTAAAGATGCCTCTTTGTGAACGACTGGCTACCTAAAAAGTAGGTAACTGATCCTGGAGATCGTATGACAGCTTTTCCTGGAAGAGCTGGTCTGAGGTCAGCGTTATTGAGCCGCTGGGATGACAGATCCACCACACCTAACCACAGGCAGCTGATACCAGATCACTGGGCTGACACAAAGACACACACAGTCAGGAGCTATTTCAATCAACACGTAAACTGAACACACTTGCAGACACTTAATCGACTCCATGCACTTCGTAGAGGTGCAGAGTTGCATCGAGAAGCAGAAGGAGAAAAGCCTCTGGGGAGTGTGTTTGAAAAAAATATGACATGAAAGAAAGAGTGGGAGATTTGATGACTGCTGACCAAAATGAACCCCTGCATAGATCATCTCGTTTCCTCCGCAGTCCTCTCTCAGAGGAACCCTACTCAGTCTGCTCTCGACTAACTGTAATCGAGAGAGAAACCTCCAAGTCATTACTTTAAACTCTTACAGTCGCCGTTACACATGGAAAGTATCAGACGAGAGAGGAGAGGACTGAGCCAGGGGGAAGGTGAACACAGTAGTTACCTTTATATCATGCATGCTCTTCAAATCCCTCTGAAAGCCAAATAAAAAAACAGCCCAAAGGTACCTGCTGAGATATACACATTCAAGGACACACCCTCTAAATAGGGGAACTTGTTAGAAAAATATTGTTGGACTTTTTACAGTTTTTTCTTCTTTTTTCCTATTTCATCGGTTGTGCATTGACATATATATAAATATATATATATATATATATATATAGTTCATTTGCATCACTTTCCTGTGGAGGAAATGATGCCACATTGCACTGAGTGGGAGATTAAGTTGTCCAATAGAAGTGATGGAGCAATAAAGGCTGCCGGCTTTTCACACGGTTACTGCCTCCTGCTCACCATGATGTATGAGACAGGTGCACTGTGGCTCCTGTCAAGTCAACAATTCACCTTATCTTTAACAGGACACACTCACATGCACACAAACAAACCCTCGGAGGCACACTCGCAAATACATACAGTGCTTTCACACACACACACACACACACACACACACACACACACACACACACACACACACACACACACACACACACACACACACACACACACACACACACACACACACACACACACAACACACACACACACACACACACACACACACACACACACACACACACACACACACACACACACACACACACACACACACACACACACACACACACACACACACACACACACACACACACACACACACACACACACACACACACACACACGTTATCTTAGTGCAGCCAGACTGCAATTTAATCAGCAGTAATTCAGGTCTTTTGTCCCTGTATCTCTGCGCTCAGTGCTTCACAAATTACACAATATAGGTGAGTAATGGTAAGCTGTGCACACAACTTAGTGACAAACAGAAGGTGGAATTAGAGATCTGTGTCACAGTTTACGGGAGCAGACCCTAAGATCCTCTAGTGTTGCAATTGATTTATAGCCAGGGGTCAGATTTCACCTGTTGATAGCGCCACTGCAACACTCTATGAATGTCATTATAAGGCTATATGGGAAATTTGCTCTGAGACTTTTGCACATTATTTGTCATAATGATATAATCACGTTTCCATTTTTCAGTTTATTCATAGCTGAAGTTGACATTTTGTAAGTGCTTCTTTTGTTTGACCAACAGTCCAAATATATTCAGGTTATTATCATGGAAGACAAAGCGAACCAGTAGGTTTTTGCCATTTTTGTCAACAAAATGACTTAACTCAATTGGTTATCAAAACTGTTGCTGATATGGTTTTTTTACATTGACTTATCATTTCAGTTTTAATTCATTTTGGCATAGAAAATGAGGTTAAATAAGTGAGAAGTGAAATTAGTTTCTTAGACAAAGTTAACTGGGCTTATCTTTTACGTGCCTAGAGGCAATGTTTCCTTCCTGTGACAGGTGTGTGTAAATGTCAGGGGTCAGTAAAGGCATTCATGAAGCGATGAATAAATAACTGCAGGGTCTCTGAGACTATGGAAATCTTCTCATGAATATAACATGATGCCGTCAGGAAGGCAATTGGCTATACTTACTCAAACAACAACACAGACAAACTTTAAAACTTTGATTTCGTTCTTTAATTGACTGGCTGACTTTCTTTTGAGTGGGCTATTTCAAATTACAATTTCATAGAAAGAAATGGGAATAAATAGGGTGAAAGTGAATCAAAGCCTCTGGGTTTTGCTTCCACTTGTCCTCTTTCTATCAGTGCTCTTTAATTAACTTCACTGCATAAAAGAAAGTAATTCCACTAGACCTAACGACCCAATACTTTTCTGATTCAATTTCACTCAGGCAGCAAGTCAAAACCCAACTAGTCAGTGTGTGTGTGTGTGTGTGTGTGTGTGTGTGTGTGTGTGTGTGTGTGTGTGTGTGTGTGTGTGTGTGTGTGTGTGTGTGTGTGTAAGTGTGTCTGTATGTGTGTGTGCGATCCCTAATGTCGGGATGGGATCTCAGTCCAAACTATAGGTGAGGGGCCAGAAATTGCAGAGGTGCTGGTTGCTAGGAAACGGAACCCAGCTGGAATTGTGACTAAGCCTTGAGGGTACTGTGTGTGTGTGTGTGTGTGTGTGTGTGTGTGTGTGTGTGTGTGTGTGTGTGTGTGTGTGTGTGTGTTCTGTTTTTAAGAACAAGACTGAGGCTGGCAGAGGAAGGAAGAGGACAATAGAGTTGGTCCCAGCTGTGCTGCAGTGGGTGGGTGGGAGTAATCCTGAGAAAAAGAGCTGAACAATGGACATCAGTGAGTGCTCTGGATGTTTACTCTGTCCTCCATGCTGCTCTGACTGGAATACCCTCATCCTCCCACACTGACAGCCAACATACATTGTAGGCAGGGGAGTAAGTGAAGCAGACCTTACAACCACCACATAATGACAGACAAAGACAAACAATTTCAGCTCATGGATATAGATGATCTGCCACTACGACCAACGAGACATTAACAATTATTCCTTATGGTATAATGGCAGACCTCAATGTGAACAGTTTTCGTTGGAACTATTACTTCGGTTAAAGTGTTTCCAATGAAAACTGTTCACAAAGAGGTCTGTGGATTACCTAGCATAACCACTACACTGTTTCTGGAAGACACGTAGCTATTATGTCATCTTTTAAGGCTTTGCTTGCACAAATGTAACTCCATTCATCTTTGGATTAAGTTGACAACACTAATATTTAATAGCAGTTACTTTTAAAACTTCAACAACTGAAACCAAAACTACCTAAAGGGTTTTTAAACTGTGATGTTTTTTTCTGTCCCTTTAAGACAAAAACTTTCATCAAAGGATTGATAGAGGGACTACCTGCCTCTTTTATTCATTCGACATGGGATATTACCCTCTTGCATTACTTAAAATATTTTTGGAATAATCGAATGTGGCCTTGAGGTGTCTCATTAATGAACCACCAGCCTGCAGCAGATGATATTTACAATGATCAGGAGATAAAGATGAGGCCTGAGGAGAATAAGATTTCAGGGTTAATGAACCTTTGCAGAGGTGCCGCCGCAGGCATGGATTACTACACAAAGGCCAAAAACACACACTATCAAGTATACACACACACACACACACACACACACACACACATATGCATGCAAAGGGGTCTCTTTGTCTACCTCACCGTATTCCAAATAAATCAAAAACATATCGCACTTCAAAAGGTGAATTTCAACATTACAAGTCCTCTTATCAACTGTGTAGATAAAAATGGCACTGAATGAAGGAAATTGTATTCCCTTTATGAAACAGATAGGGTCCAACATAATGGAGGCTGCAGCACATCCATCATCATCCAAAAACATTAGCATAAAGCCTGATTACTCCCCACGGCTGCCAGTCGTCTGTGTGGAGTAATGAATGCATGCCAATACAGTTAGCACACTGGCGCTAGCCAGATGAGGCCCATACCTTTAGATAAATTACTGAAACAATGACAGCTATGATGGATAAGAGGGAATACAGTGGCTTTTTGTTCCATATGTGTGAACACTGAATCAAGTCCATTCATTGTCGTTGAACTAACCTGCCACCTTGCCTGCTTGTGTAATCATGCCTCTGACAGCATGCGTCTTTGTCTGCTCTTGAAAGCAACTTCTGGATTATTGTATTGCCAGAAATTCTGCATGGATGACGATGCATTGCCCGAGGCTGAGAGCATGCATATTTGCTGTGTGTGTGTGTGTGTGTGTGTGTGTGTGTGTGTGTGTGTGTGTGTGTGTGTGTGTGTGTGTAAGAGGGACTGGTAGCCCCTGAGGATGCTGTGTGTCACAAAGCAAGCCTGGCACTCGCTAAAGGACCAACTGCCAGAGCAGGGGGCATGAAATTAAAACTCACCACCCAGGAAAGAAAGGGAGAGGAAAAGTCAGAGGGAGGAGGAGGAGGAGGAGGAGGAGGAGAGACGGGTTGGTGGAGGAGAAACAAAGGATAATAAAGATGCAGGGGAGGACAGGACATAATAGAGTGGCAAAATAAAATCACCCAAGTCAAATAGGAAATAAAAGACATTTGCAGGGACAGAGTGAAAATGTGCTATGCATTAATCGCGCACGCTGAGATTTTTCTATACCATTTCTGTTTGATGGGAAAAAAAGCCATCCGACAAAAAGAAAAATCCTGTCAGTATCATGAAAACCACAAGAAAGACCATCAACTGTTTGGAGAAAAAGTGCTGCTGACCCTGAGAACTTCAAGTAATATATCATCATATGTGTTGACTTGCCATATTGCCAGACATACATTTGGTTTGTGTTTCTTCAGATGGCCATAGATCACCCCACGGGTCTAGACCTAATCAACACTGAGGCTCTGCACAGCTCTGGCACCTACATACACACACAGACACACACAGACACACTATGCGGTTTGTCTATGTAGGCGTACTCTATAGCATTTTCAACTCTGACCTCCAGAAAGAACAGGAGGACCCCAGAGACGATGATGGATATGCCAGAAGCAGGGAGTGTGTGTGTGAGAGAGAGTGTGTGTAAATACACATTTGTATGGTTACCTGACAATGCTACATCCTGTAGCTGATCTATCGCTATTCATTTTATTGTGTATTTTACTACTAAGGTGTTTATTTAGAAGATAACACACACAACACACACTAAACTGCCAACACACACGCAGATGGGAACAGCCAAGCGGATGTCCTCTCTCGGAGCTTCCTATGTCACCCTAGACATGACCTTTCACTCCAGCTCTGTGAGTCAGGCTGGGAGGGCCCTGAGCGTGACCGATCCATTAGACTCCTCTGACAAGGATGAGGATGACATCTGAACCTCCAGAGGCAGGGGAGGGAGGAAGACGAGCATCAGGAGGAGCCTTACTAAAACGCTGGGAGAATGTGGGCTGTGGATGTGAAGGGAATAGCATCCTACAATTTGAGAAATCAAATCAAGGTTCAAGGTTTAAGGTTCTTTATTTGTCAAACAATTTCCATCTCCACGTCAGCAAAACCAAGGAGCTGATTGTGGATTACAGGAAGCAGCAGAGAGAGGGACACAGTCCCCATCGCCATCAATGGGACTACGGTGGAGAGAGTCAGCAGCTTCAGGTTCCTCGGGGTCCACATCACTGAGGACCTGACATGGACTCTTCACACCACCACCATCACCAAAAAAGCTCGATAGCGGCTCTTCTTCCTCCGCAGGCTGAGGAGGTTCAACATGGACTCCAGGATACTCTGCAACTTCTACAGGTACACCATAGAGAGTATCCTGACCTTCTACAGTTGCACCATAGAGAGTATCCTGACTGGCTGCATCACAGCCTGGTACAGCAGCTGCACCGCCCTCAATCGTAAGGCTTTACAGAGGGTGGTGCAAACTGCACAGAACATCACCAGGACGGAGCTGCCCTCCATGGAGGACCTTTACTCCCAGCGCCTCAGGAAGAAAGCCCTCAGGATTACAAAAGACCCCCATCACCCCAGCCACAAACTGTTCTGTCTGCTGCCGTCTAGCAGGCGTTACCGCAGCATCCGGACTAAAACCACCAGACTCAGGGACAGTTTCATCCCACAGGCAATAAGACTGTTAAACACCTGAACTGTTGAAACAACATCCACAATATTCAAATAGTAAGAGATTGCTTTAAGTAAATCTCAAAGCAAACAGTATCAATGAAAAAGTTCCATTGCCATGTGGAAGACAATAAAGTTGATTTTCTGGTTCTTAATTGAGAGCTGGAACATTTACTCAAACACACTCATGACAAATAGAGATGCATTTTGTCATAACAAGGCTGATATGATTTTAACAAAGTTTTACAGATTGCAGAAATGCTTCGCTCCAAACTGAAAAGAGACACCTTGGCAGGAAATAAAGGACGGAACAGGAGTGACTGTGTGAGGGGAGAAGGTGGGGGAGAGCTGGGGAGGATGGGACTCTCAGGATGAGCGAGTGAGAGTGACAGCCCTGTCTGGAATGCCTTTGTCCGCATAGGCTAATATTTGCTGTTGGATTTTGCTTTTTCCCCTTCTCTTATTTGCTGTTGACAGAGAGGAATGAAAAGGCAGCTAGCCAACGGGTTACCTAGTAGCAAGACTTTTGTGTGTGCATGTGTGTGCTGCCAGCAGGTTCCCAAGCAGCAGGTGGTGAGCAGAGGCAGAGCAGTTAAGGAATCTTGTTTGCTGCTCAAAAGTTGCTGCTACTCTCCATTAACCCTGCTCAGAGCCACAAACACAGGCCAAACATGCGCCAGAAATGTGTGTGTTAGGGAGAGACAGTCAAGACAGGGAGAAAAGGATAAAGACATACAAACTCCTTACACATAGAGCCAAGATCCCCTCCACCTCCATCCCCTCCCCTCACTCCCCTCCCCTCCCCTCCCCTCCTGGGGAGTCAGGGGTTGCGGCAGCCTGGGTGTCTGCCTGAAGGCCAGTCTCACAGCAGGCCAGTCATAGCAGCGACACTTTGATGTCTTTGTGGCGAGACTCCGTGCCTCATGTCCACGCTCATTAACTTTGTCAATGACAGATCAATGTGAGCCTGCAGAACGCTGCGCTGCCTCAAAATTACAGCCTATTTACCATTCTGGGTGTGAGTCTGCACTGGCCTTGGCATCGCTCTGAGCAAACAATACAGCAAGAGACGGAGTGACTGTTTGCTCATGATAGCACCCATTTAACAAGAGTAGCCCCCTCACACATGCGAGGAGGATATTGCTCCACTTAACTCTGGCATCCCGACTTCCTCCGGCTTAGCGCTCACAGACAGCAGTCACATCTCTTTACATCCTGTAGTTCCCTGTTTAATGATTAGGAGATTACGGCCCTTCTATCTTTTTGCACCCTAACGTCAGTCAGACAGTTGCATCCGACCGGAGAGTCATGAACCATGAGAGCAGTTCAAGCTTGTCTCTCACAACATGACCCACATTGTCAAGATCGAGCACTTAGCACCTTTAAACTACTTCTGGAATCTTACCCCTATCTCCTGTGGCTTTTAGTCACCACTCCATTTCATTTATAGCTGGATTTTACTGCTTTCACTGCTTTTTGAGAGCCTGCATGTTTGTGTCAAGTGGGGTTTGAAGAGAATCTCTGTTGCAATCTGTCTGGGAGGAAAAAATGTTGTTTAGACGGAACAATTATTCAGTTTTGTGTTTATTATTCAAACGTCGGGTTCAAAACTGAAACTCTGTTCAGGAGTTTAATATAAGCAAACTGGATATTGTGTTTTTGGGTTAGGGTTCAGCAGATCTTTACACAAACATTCTTAGTTTTCGATATTTGTTACTGTGGGCACATACAAAAGTTATGTTTTACCTGCATGAAGATATCTTTTTTTTTTTTTTTTTTAAACCAAGAAGAAAGGCAATGTTCTCAACTCATAACAAAACATATTGAAACTGATTGGAAAGCATGAAAATCCCCTGAATGCCAAATTCTCATCTCCTTCCTACCAAATGTATGCACCCCCCTTGCACACACATAAATAAGCTATCAGTAACTCTCAGGACTGCATAAACACAACATGTGCACACACAAACAAGTTCTCACATGGCAATACATGAACACATGTGCGTAGTACACACACACACACACACACAAAGCCTGCTGCACACAGACACACTCAGCCAGAGATCATCTGTACTCTAAATATTTAAAAAGACTATCCCTCTGTCTGTAATTAAAACCACTGCAGCATTCCAAAGCTGTATCCCCTACCACCAACTAATTTCTTCCTCTTCCTCTCCCTCACCTCCTAGTCTGTTGTTCTTCTCTTCCTTCCTCCATTCTGACCTTTGCTTCAGTTGCCTAGAAATGGTGATGTTTGAAAATCTTCCAAAAACAATGAAACTGTGGGAAATCCTCTGTGCAACAAATGCCCTCTCCTTGACACCCATGAATCTCTCTCTCTCTCTCTCTCCTCTCTCCTCTCCCCTCCCCTCCCCCCCCCCCCCCCCCATGAGCAGCACACACCACCACCACCACCACCTCTCATTTTCACTCACAGCTCATCAAGAATGGCGGTTCATCTACCGTTGGGAGAAAGTAAAAGGTCAGGTTTTGTCTGGAAGGTATAGGCAGCCATCTCTCCTGGGAAAAGTAATGATATGTTAGGACAGCCCGCACAGCAAACATAGGAACCATGATTCAGCGCCACACACTGTTTGGTTACAAAACTTATGGCTTCTGTCGTGCCCGGGCCTGCGGGGATACCGGGGATAAATTCTCTCCTTACCCCACCGCTTCCTCCCATTAGAATTTGCCCAAATCCTGCCTTTATCACCGTGTTTGCTCTTCTGAGCTCGCTAATGCTCTCAAGCCTCTCTCACAAGGTAGGTGTTTATATGCATGTGTGTGTGTGTGTGTGTGTGTGTGTGTGTGTGTGTGTGTGTGTGTGTGTGTGTGTGTGTATTTGCTTTGGCCTGCAAAGTAATGCTTCCCATCCCCTTGCCATCAACATAGATGGAATGCAGGGAGTAATGTGATAAAAGCCTGAGAGTGGGAACACACACTTAGAGGCTCACAGGACAGACATGTTCCTAGAGAGGAGAGCAACAGTTTATTCATCAGCTCTGATAGCCATAGATGCAGCACGTGTGTGCATGAGGGTGTGTGCATGCACTGTATATGTGTGTGTGCGCAGAGTTGTAAACAGGCACTTCTCATGAAGTGGAGATGGTCTACGGAGAGCTGCTCTCATTTCAAACATCATTTATTTATTAGCCCCCTGTGTGTGACATACGCACACACACTGTCACACACGCGCACACAGTGACAGAAATTCTGCAGTTTATTCCATCACGCACCAGCGATCAACCTCATTCCCTTACCCATTTCTACCGCCCCCTCCTTCAATCCCTCCCTTCTTCCTTCCTTGAAATCGATGGAGTGTTTTGTCACCCAACGCTGCAATTCGTGCAATATTCATCTGAAGAAAAAAAAAACTCATCTCACAGTCAATGAATTTTTATAAACTGTTTGTCGCTGATTGGTAAATGAAGGGATACACACATGCACGTACGGGAACACACGCATGAACACCAACAACCCCATTATCCAAGCTTCAGGCGAGGGCTTTGTTTCGTACCATTGGGATCTGACAGTGATTTATGGAGAAGGGGAGTCACACTACACCCTGATACACACTGCATCACAAAGCAAGGTTACTGGCCCAAACATGGGTACAAAGAAAGGTTAGCGCTCCACCAACAAAGCCACACTGACAGCAATGCACGCCGTGGTCCGGGGTCAACACCACATCAATGCAGCCCAATGGACGAATTCAGCAGACCCACTAAATGAATGCAATGGTTGCTTTCAATAACTTGTTTTGATGAATTCCATGAATATGAATCTCTCTGCAACCCCACTCAATGATTCTTTAATGACTCTTCCGGAAACTGCGCAGGGCTCAGAAAAAGAAAAAAATGACTCTCCCGCTGTCAAACTGAGCTCAATTTTATGTGCCAGCTACTGGAGTCATTTTCTGCTGCATTACCACTGCGGTTTTGTCAGAGCGGTGAACCCAGGCCGGACACACCCTGCCTCGCAGCGCAGGTATGCCCTCCACCGTGCCAGGCTTTCTGCTTTCCCTTCAGCACGGGCATGTTGGATCATCTTTATATCCGCTATCAGTTACAGCTCTGGTGAGGACAACACATTCCTTCTGACTCATTAGGAGTGATGAAAACACAAGGAAGCCATTTAGCTGGTAAACTGCAACAATTTTAACTCCACGGTTGGTTTTGGAACACACACATGTAGGCACTGCGGGGGGAAAACTGATTCCCAAGGGAATCATTTTTTCTACACTGCAACCACAGAGTTTTTTGCAGCGCATTGCAAAATCCATTCTGGGTGCTGGTTTGTTGCTACTCAAAAAAACAAAAACAGAAGGCCGTGATACACTGTCTTGTAATGTTAGCAAGTTGAGAAAAAACAGATAAGGGCCATGGGGCAGACATATGAGGGGCAGAAGGAGGAGGACAAGTTTGCATGTCTCATGATTAAAAAATAAGCACACAAAAACACACTGATGAATCACAGACACATACTGTAACATCAACTGTGAGTCATCTTCAATGAAGCTTCATTTAGGGGTAAAATGCTCATTGCTGGTTTTTCTTTAGGGGCTCAGGGATGCACCGCAGAAGCTAATGATATCAGAGAACATGCCTCTGCAGCTAATCACACAGTCAAATAAACTTTATTGACTTTACTGTAAAAGCACAAAGACAGAGAGAGCAGGAGAGGGAGAGAGGGAGAGGGATAAGGGGAGGCAGGGGGAGGAAGACAGAGGAATAGGTTTGAGAATAGGCCTCAATTAATTCAATAAGAGTTCATTTTCTAAAAATGTTCCTCAAATGTTCACCACTCTCACACTCTCTATAAGTGCTTCAGCTTGGGCAACAATAGTTTAGGGTTGTTGTGTGTGTGTGTGTGTGTGTGTGTGTGTGTGTGTGTGTGTGTGCGTGCGTGCGTGTGCGTGCGTGTGTGCATGTGCGTGTGCGTGTGCGTGTGTGTGTGTGTGGTTTTTTTTGGTGAAGGTTTATGAAAGCCACTCCAGGGCTCTTCAAGGCCGGCCAGCCACGGCCAGCTTGACGATTGAGGATCGGAATTCAGGAGGGCGGTTGACAAAGAGGCTCTCCCCTGGTGTGTGTTTTACAGAATGAGCAGGAAGAGAGAAACACAGAGTGTAGATGGAGAGAGAGCGAGAAAGGGCGAGAAAGAGAATGATAGAGAGCGAGAAAGAGAAAAAGAGAGAGATGAAAGAGAGAGCAGGTGTGAGAGACACAGCATTGACAACTGGAAGACACTGGTCTATTCAGAGCGATGTAATTGCCGTTACAGTGGCTGCTTGTTTCGTTAATTTCCTCTTTAGAGGGATTCTGCAGCAGTTCTTGTGTTACACATTAATAATGTTTTGTGGGATCCCCTCTCTGCCCCTCCCCCTCCCTGTTGACTGACAGCTCGGCTGCCTCCTGGCCCAGCCTGGCTCGGAGCAAGGGAGTGGGTGACTGAATAGGCTAATAAATGGTGAAGGAGGGGTTGGTCACACCCCACCCTATTGTACCGACGCTGTCACGCCTGACCCTTAACCAAGCACACACACACACACACAACCACAATCACGCACGCACCCACCCACACACACTTTGATGGCTAACTATGTCTGCGCACAACCTCTTACGTACACACACACACCTTCACATCACCTCTGTCAGTCCTGACCCCATACCAAATACCCAGGCTCCCCCCTGTATCCAAGGTGACCAAATGAGGCCCCAGCTATCGCCTAGCAACCAGGGAACAATGAGCTCCAAGGAGACGGAATGGCTTGAGCAAAGGGCAGGCTATTCTCTGGAGATGGAGGGAGGGATGGAGGGATGGTAGCCGAGGTGGGGAGAGGAGGGGACGAGGGGTGATGGGAATGGTGTTAGGACACATCTTTAACCATGTCACAAAGACGGTGCATGCCTGGGAAACAAGGCTGTGCTTCTCTAACCCAGCTGGACGTCTCCGCTCAACTCTGCTCCGCTCAACTCACTCTAACAACTTGGAAAGAAACAAGTCTGACTTTTACCTTTTCTTTTTAGTTACACCAACCTTCCTCCTATCAGGGGAGGCCGGGAGAAAAGCCAGAGAAGCAAATAACAAGAAAACTAAAACATTGAGTAATGTGCAGTTCAGTTCTACGACATCTGTCAAACATTGGATATATCTTTGTTATGCTCCAGAGACTCAAAGGGCTGACAGCATCATGACAACTCCCAGGTTCCCTTCAATCAGCCGGGGGGGAAACGTTCAACTAATTCGATTTTGACACCGACATCCCCCAGTTTTGACTTTACACGAAATGTGAAAGAAACTTTTAACAGTACTTAACTGCTCTGCCCCTAGAAAAGCATGGATGTTAACACACGACGTCTCACCATCTTTCATCGTTCTATATTCAGAAACACAGGTATGAAGGTGAATGAGGGTGAGATTGCCGAGGGGCTAAACGCAGCAAAACAACACTCTGCCAATTCAGTCTCCATAGAAACTAATAGGAGTCATACTATAAAAAGACAAAAGAATGTGTCAAAAGTCAACCCTGCCCAGATTACAGACTGATGCTCTAATGATTCAACTGATGTATTTATTACATATCCATCTTCGATTGGGATTCTGCCAAAGTGTCTGGCAATAAATCCTGTAGGAGGTCTTGTCTTATAGCGCACTCTACAAACCAAAATCACCAAAGCTGTTAAACAAAAAAACTCCTGAGAAAGAGGGAGAGGAAATAGACAGGAAATACAAATGTGTAAAATGAACGTTGAGGAAGTGTGAAGGGCTTTCGGTCACCAGTCAGTTAGCTTGTTCATGTGAAAACTCTTTGTTAGCCATGAATGGCCTCCTCAGCTTTATGAAGTGGAACCTGGGCATATCCTCTCACACACTTGCACACAAACACACTGACACTAAATATGTAGCAAGAATGTGCAACCTTCCTATGTATTAGACTGCCAATTGAAAGACTTTGAAGGCCTTTTCTCACCGTATTCTAAAATTCCAAATACTACATCAATCAATAATGAATGAATTCGTTGGAACCCTAGCATTCATGAACGTGGTAGCCAGAAAAGTGGTCCTAATCTACAAGTCAGAAGTAATTCCGGTCTTTGGGTCTAATGAAGGTGTCAGGGGGGGGGGGGGGGGGGGGGGGGGGGGGGGGGGGGGGGGGGGGGGGGGGGGGGAGCAATAATGGTGTGTGGCTATGCGTTACGGATTAATAGACACACACAGACACACTCACACACATGCATAGATTGGTTTTGGAGGATTTAACAGGATTTAAGGAGTGGCAACGTTTCTTTAGGCGTAGTCAAATCAAAGAGCATCAGGCATTGTTCAACAATCTCTCTGTCCCTCTCTCTGTGTCCCTAGATTTATTCAGATGTCCATTTGATGAAGTGTTGACTCGCTCAAAGAGCAAGAGAGAAGGGAGAAGTCATAGAAAATGTTGTATTCGTTTGCGTGTCTGCCATTGATTCCTGGCCTATAGTCGTTGTCCTGCTTAAAACATCTGACCTTCTGTGGCCTGTAAATATCGGGAAAGGTCTCCGGGATAATGTATTGGACAGAGGAATGCACCATAATGATTTGCCCCGTTCTCTGACCGCATTGTGTGTCTCCGTGTCTGGCTGGGACACTCTTGACTTCATGGGAACTGTCTGCATCTCCAGGTCCGGTCTGGGCTTGGCTTGACCTATTACTCTTCCTTTTCTACAAGCCACAATCCATTGCTGGTAATATCCACTCCACTAACACCAGCAGCAACAACAGCCCCTCCAGCCATCAGCTTGATCTCCACATGAAAGGGCCTGCGAGCTCATTACCACAGCCTGGGGCTCATCAGGGCCCCCGTCCCGTCCCCAGGTCTTTTATAAGCCATGAGAGGATGGAGAAATTCATCGAGGAGGGAAGAGGAATGGGGAAAGAGAGCTCATATAGGGCAGCCAGGTGTTAAAGATACAGATAAGACGCAGGGCGGAAGTAATAGAGGGGGAGGAAAGGGAAGTGATAAGGAAGGTAGGACAAGGTAGATGACAGAGAAGAAGTAAGGTACAGAGAAAGGGGCAGGGGGGATGATAGAGGGGAAATGGGGAAAGCTGACAGAGATAGGAGGCTTTCTCCTCCTGTCTCTGTGCCGTGTTTCATCCTCCATAGGGCCCCAGTGTCACTCAGGCCTCCTCCAGCAGAGTCCAGCTTTGAAGTGATAATAGGGCTTTTGGCTCCACTGCAGGTGCCCATGCCTCCCTCTCCCTCTCTGTCTCCCAGCACAGCCACATAGATGAGAGGAGATGAGAATCCTTTCATAGTGTACAGATGAGGCCAATCTTTCTCCCCTCTGCCTCTTTTTCTTTCTGTCGCTTTATCTGCCAACCCCACTTACTCTATCCCCGCACTATGTATTGCTTCCTAGGCACTGTCTGTCACTTTCAGGTCCTTCCATTGCCCTCTAACTCATTTTACTCCTCCTATTCTTTGTCTGTTTACTTGATTGAATTGCAGCACTTCACTGGATTTAGGAGAATGGAATTTTAAACTACCTGGAAAAACTATTTAAAGTTTACAAGGGAAATAAATAAACGTTCCGAGCGGATAGAGGGTCTCTACAGTAGGATTACAAAAGAGGATTTATATTTCTTTCCTACCACACCTTCATTACTGTTTCCCTGCCCTCCTATCGTTCATCATGTCTGGTTTCCAACTGTGCCTTATTCCTTGTCAATCAATACTCGATGCCTCTCTCTCCACCTCAGCGCTCCCTCTGAGGCGTCCCTGATACAATGCACACCAGGTAAACACACACATAGATCTGGCTGCTTCTCAGTTGTAACACTCATTTCTGGAAGCTTTGCCTGGGTTGGGCAGGTGTGTGTGAATGTGTGTGTGAATGTGTGTGCAGCACACTTCTAGTTGAAACAGCACAGCAGGGAAGGGGAATCGATTCCATCCCTCAGCGATTTCCTGTTAGACTGTACAAAGCTAAGAAGTGAAGGCACCCCTGCAGACACATACTGTTTCTCACCAAAAGATATCTCTACGCTGGGCATACACACACACACTGGGGCTAATGAGATCACCGCTCCATACTGTGATACCAGCAGCAGAGTATTGTGAGAGGGAGCAAATATAGGAAACAGATAGACGTTTGTACTAGAATTCACTTTTTCCCCTGTGCTAGGCTCACTGGCCCTGCACGGCTCAATATGTATTTTTACTGGAATGTGGGCAGTCCATCGGCTTACCTCAGCAGACAAGTGTCTTTTGTTTACTGAGAAAGTTGGATGGCTGAAGAGAGAGCACAGACGTGCAGGATAGAAGTTTCTGGTTGTATTCACATGTCTGTTTTTGCTTCTCACAGTGTGTTTATATGCACACATACAGTAACTCATAACTGTGTGAAATCAGAGGTGGGTGAAGAGGTTGATCTGAAGTGTTTATGACCCAAAGTAACAGCTTTTTGTTTGGAACAGTGTGTTTGGTGGTTATCATTTCAAAACTTGTATACATTATTAACAGAACCATATGTCCTTTTAATGTAGACTACTGTTTAAGAGGTTGATCACACTTTTGTCCATATCAGCAGCAGCAAATTAATTATAAAAACTATGAAAGTCTAGACACATGTAAATGAATACTGCAAAGATAGTGAGGATGGGTTCGAATTTGCTTTTTCAAGTAATACAAATAATATAAAGTACTGTTACTTCCTTACTGATATTAAGGAAGTAAATTCAAGTAAGATTTAAGGTCCAGTACAAAAACTGTGACGATTGTGTTCATACAGAAGGAAATTGCACATGTTTCAAAATGTTTGTAAACATTTTTCAATTTATATTATAAAATCTAGTTTATAAGAAGTATTAATGTTTAATTTATTATAATACATCTGAAAGTTGCCTTGATTTTGTCATAACTGCAATGCATCCAAACGCCCTCTGTGATATATAATACATGGAAGCCTCCACAACACAACCGCAGCCCACAGCTGCATATTAGCAGCTCTTTGGGAGCCGTAGGAGGGAGGTGGTGTGCTCAAGTGCACCTCAACAGCAGACAAAAGTTGCCTCATTCACTTAACCAACCAAATGTTCGATCTCAGATTTCAACTAGCAAACATGTCGTCACCAGTTTGCTTTATTACATAGCCTGCACCATGTCAACCTAATTCATCTTGAGGCACACAGGCTTTGTCTTTACACGGTGAAACAGTCACCAACTTCCTAACTAAGTTCAGCTGCTATGTGGCAACAGCTCTGCACCCTGTGGAGTCTCATGAACAAAAGGCCTGGAGGTGTGCTAAGTATAAAGCCCTAAGAATGGACCTGCTCACCACAGACAGAGAGGAGACAGAGCTCAGGGTTCACACACGAACACACACACGTAGAAATATGGCCACGGGGAAGAGGAAGGAGTTTAACCTAAGACGCTCCTTCCACAGGATAAAGGGCTGCCTCTAAAGCCTGTAATTACGTATGCACACACACACACAACTAGAAATCCAAAAATCTCTTTCCATCCATTTCACCGCTCTTTTCCCAAGAAATTGTATAAAATCTCGTTCAGTAAATATGAGGCTCATTTGGAACCAGTTCACCTCCCAACTCTTGGGTGTTGCTGTGTGTCTTCCGCTCGCTCAGAAAAGGTAAACAGCTCGAGCCCCTCAGAGCATTGGTTGCTACAGCAGCAAATCAGCAGGAGGTGGGCAAAGTATTTGTGCAATGGCATTAGTGTGATTGCATGCGAGCTTGTGTGTGTGTGTGTGTGTGTGTGTGTGTGTGTGTGTGTGTGTGTGTGTGTGTGTGTGTGTGTGTGTGTGCAGGCATAATTTGCCCTGCAGTTTGTTTGTTTGTTTGTTCTTTTTCAATCTCAGAATCAGAGATGGAGCCTGAGGCCGCAGGATAGGGCTGAAACAACCATTTACCATATGCATGTGGGTTTGCTGGTCAATGTGAGTTTGGCAACACATGCGCATGTGTGGGCAGTTTGCTTCTTCCTGCTTTTGAGGATATTGGGAAGGATTTTGATCCCCCTCTCCCTTCTGAACTCAAGGGCGGAGAGGCTGTGTTTGGGTCTGCTTGGGTGACTTCCAGTGCTGATCTCCAGAGTCTCAAGTCCAGACCCTAACAGCTCATAACTAGAGATTACACACGGACACTGTAGTCTTCCTGCTAAGCTCCTCACACACGACACTTCCACATGATGATCCAGAGCAGATATCGTTGATCGAAACCCCAGATCTCGAACCGTAGCGTAACGAGACGGACAGATGCACTGAGCGAGGGAAACACCTATTGCAGGGAGATTGCACTCTATTAAGCCTGTGATGAATGAGCTGGATTTTTCATTCTGATGGCTGCATTCATGCTCCATGCTGTTTAACTGCACATAGCCATAATGCACACACACGTCCACTAAGCATGTGTCCATGAACACACACACACACAGACAAGCAGGACAACCCAACTAGCGCTATACGGGTTGTTATTCCTGGCTGGAATTGCAGCATTCCACAAGCCCCTGCGTGGTGATTTCAAGGAGTGAGTGTATGTGTGTGTGTGTGTGTGTTTGCGCTTGTGTGTGAAGACATGAAGGCCCCCTTTTCGTCCTGTGTGTGTCAGTTCCAATCTGGACCAGGCGAAGCCAGCCGTCACAGAGGCAAACTGTCGGCAGCGGCACAGAGAGGAGGAGGAGGAGGCCTCCGCGAGTGAAATCCCTGTGTGTGTATACTCATGACGGATCTAGACCACACTGTGATGTCTTATTCATGCCGTATCAATTCATAATGACCAGGCCAGTCCCCAGTGTGAAGACGTACATGCACACACACACAGATGTGTATGACTGGGACGGCCATTGCAGAAGAACATGCGAGTGTGTGTGTGTCTGTGTGCAGATGTGCCCGTACGAATATTTAGAGCATCAGAGCTGGTGTGGGTGAGTATGTAGAGCAGTGTGTACCAGACGCTGGACACACACACACATCACTGATGTCCCAGCGCTTTAGTGTGAATATTTAACAAGCCTCAATCCATCTGTTCAATAATTCATGAGCAAGGACACAGAATCGTTAGTAAATATAAACACCGCTGTTTCTCTCCTGCCTTCGCCCTGTCTTTTGCACCTCTGACCGTCTCACTCTCTCTTCTTTGACTCTCTTTTTCTTTCTCGCATTCTTCTCCCGCTTCCCTTGTGCTGCGGTTGTGAATATTTCAGATGGCGGTGTGGTTTTTAAATTACCCCCTTTTGGCTTCCGCTCTCCTCACATGGTTTGGTCTGCATTTCTCTCTCACACACGGTCCGACTCGTAAAGAAAACAGCGACAAGCCATAAAAGCCACTTTTACCAGCTGACAAGGACAGGGCCAGGAAGAGAGGTAGGGCAAGGAGTTAAGGCCTGCCAGGTCATTTCATACTCCTGCAGAAAAGTCTAATCCTGCATCTAGAATGTTGGAACTTAAAGAATCGCTTTGCCCGCACTCGGAAAAGCTCTTCATAGCCTGCATATTTTTGGAACAGATTTTGATATCTATACCCTGTTACTCTGGACAATCCACAGACATCATTATGAAACATTTTCATTCTACCAACAAAAATGCTCTTTCCCTCTTAGTGCTGTCAGAGCACCATAAAACTTAGAAAAGGACATCTGAAAAATCTACATTAACTAAACCAAAAATATCTGTAAGGGTAAATACCATTGGTAGTAAAAACCGCTTTAATTTTATGGTGAACCTACCCTAAGAAGCCTCTGATGCATGCAGGTATTTTGCTTTCATTGTGTCTGAAGTGAACTTTGCTCACTAAAGTCTCTGCAGTCAGTGTTTACTTTAGTGTCAGACAAACCACAGTCAAGAAATCAGGATGTCTCCCATCGATGGCACAGAAACCCCCTGATGAATGGAATGATGGGTTGCCATGGGGACTGCTGCCAAGCGGGGGCCCATGCGGTCCTCCGAGGGAGAGAGAGACCTAGCACGTCGAGGCAGGTCATTCATAAGCAGAGACAAAGAGAAGGAAACGGCAACACCAGCTCGGGCCATTAACAGCCTGCCAGGCACACATGCATGCTCACACGCACATGCACAGCGCAGTATTATAACAACACATAAAAACAGTCACGAGGAGAAAAGAAATGGCACATTCACGCCAGTCTTTAAGGCAGTTATACACAAATAGTCAAAAGTGGAAAGAGTTAATTTGCTGGCTTTGTGGCACAAAAAGTCTTGGAACACCAGAGTGACTTTACAAGCCAATCAATCTTCAGAAAATGAAAGGGTACAATACTGTATATTGAATGGTAAGGAAGTCAAAACAAGTGGGAATACTGAGACAGAGAGATGATTTATAGGTTTAATGATAGTGCACATTATTTATTCTAGATCTGCTACCGCCAAAGAGTTCTTTCTTCTTACACTGAGCTACCGTTCCCTAAGCATCAAGCGATCAACAAACAGAAAACACAGCATCCCTCCAACACAAACACAGAGGAGGCAGCTCCGCATCAACACATAGTTGAAGCCGCTCTTTTATCTACACTCAAAGCCATATAAAGAACGTAATCCCTTGTGTGTGCCTGCCATCCACACATTAGCGCACAGAGATGTAATTATAGCGCTATTCTGCCAGTGTTTGTGTCTAATTAGAGTTATTTACATTTTCCCTCTTTTTCTCTGTCTTCTGAGTGTGCGCCTATGCATGTCTGTCACCCAGCCAATATTTCAGCGCGTGTGTTTAGGGTTTGTGTATATCAGCGTACCCGTCGTCAAGCATTAACATGAAAATGAAAGATCATAAAGAAGAATGGCCTCCCGTCTTTGCCAGGGTTTCATCGGCTCCCCTGCAGGTACTACCACACCCTCCCCTCCCCCTCCCCATCCCCCTCCTCCTCCTCCTCCTCCTCCTCCTCCTCCTCCTTACCTCCTGGGGTGATACACAAGCGAACACCTCTCTTAACCGTCCTCTCACCCCCACCACGTGATACGTGCACGTAAGACATTAACGAAAGCAACACCCCTTCAAACAAGCCTGTGTTGTTGCCGCCATTTGTTTGTGGCAGCAACAAGCAACACGGTAATCAAAAACCACAAAATACCCCTTCGCCTCCTCCTCCAACCCCCCATCCTGAGCCCAAACCAGATGCTATTACCCGGGGCCAGCTATCAGGCTAACTGCTCTTCACTCCTCCAACTCCGCTCACCTATCGCTCGTCCCTCACTCCTTCCTTCCTCCTGCTCTCCCACTGCGAAAGACACTAATTACAGACATGGATGAGTAGATTACAGATCTGAAGTGCAGTGGAAGTGGGATGAGGAGAAGTCAGGGGTGGTGGGCTGGGGGCAACAGGTCGTTAACAGTGATGAATGCAACTCTATTTTCACTGTTATTGTTCACTGATGTTCTTCGCAGCACCTCTCACCTCCCGGCCGCTGTTCCCATGCCTTCTCGACGACGCCATCCATCACAGGCAGCTTTAACTAACTCTAACTATCTCTAATCATCTCCAATCAATTCCAATTATCTCTCCGCTGCCTCTCATGCATCAGTGTCGCTGGTATCTCTCCGGCATGGGAAGGGAAGCAGGAGTGTGGATAAAGAGATAGGCTTTTAGAACAGAAAGCAGAAAACGTAACTGAAATGAAAATAAAATGAAATATATGTGCACTACCTCCTTTTGTATGAAACAAGATGCACATTTTCAAACTTCTTAGGTTTGAGCAACCTTGCTATTAAAAATGATGTAACATTTGTTCATTTTGTATATTAGTAGGTTTTGTTAGCCATTTCACATCTGTGTTATAGCAAGACCACTCTTTATTTTCCCTTTGTAGTGGAACCTCATTACCCAATTAGCTTAATGACTGCATGGAAGTGGAGTGTTTAAAAACTCCCCACAAATCAACAGTCTTCTACTCATTAAACAACAGCCTTTTATTAACCCAGCTAGCTTTTCCTTAAAAGTTTAATGAGAGCAACCATCTCATCTGCTATCCCCCCCTCTTCCATCCCCTACGTCCTTCTTTCTGTTTGTCCTCTCAGCGGGACGTCTAAGACAAATAGCCACTTTGTTATACAAAGCTTTTCCCCAAAACCTCCCTCCAGAATGAGCAGAATGAGAGGGAAAGAGGGGAGTCTGAGAGACGGAGGGAAAGAGTGTTAAAAAGTATAGAAAAAAAGGAAAGGGGCAATTAATCCTGCGTCCAGGAGAAGAGAAACCATCTGGGTTAGCGCTCCACCTGAGGGCAGCAGGCTTTCACATTAACCTCTCTTGTTAGGATCATAAAGACAGACCCTAACAAGCCCCCGTGAGCACTTTGAGCAAGTGAAAAGAGTCACACACACACACACAAATACATAACGCAACCAAGACCCTGTTTCTCCTTCTATCTATGTCTCTATCTCTTTTTCTCTGGTATCCTCAGAAAAACACACACACACGAAAAAGCGCAAAAGTCTTCCTCTGGGAGCTGAGAACCTTTTAAGTCCATTAAAAGCTGCTGGCGGGAGCGAGACAAGGCTGTAACCTAACCGCATCAGACTGGAACCAGAACCCACCGCGTGGCCCAGACACGCCGCTCAGGAGTTAAGAAACGCATTAGGAAAAACCTTTGTCTTCTACCGCTGTTCCTGATCCCCAGTTACTGGACCTAATTTTTAACAAGCACTAGAAGTCTTTCATGAAGTAACAGCTGTCAATCAAACACCAGCACCTTAAAGATGGCATTATTTTAAATCCATGGCCCAGGATTGCACATTTGTTTTAACTGCTAAAGAATGTAAGGCACCTCCACACTTAAAAAGCTTTAAGGCCCATTACGGTTCTCTTTCATCCAGCCAAGGATAGAGAACAAATGAGTGTATACAGAGACACATAGCGAATCGATTAAGCAATGTTAAACAAAGTCTCCAGAATGTGGCAGGAAAAGCCAGCGCTAGGTTTAGAATAATGAGCGTGAAGTTAGATTGGATGAAACAGGGGAGCTGTGTTAGTACAATCCTCTGGTTGTTGGCAGAGCCCGCCGCTACATATGGACTAATCACACTTGTTCAAGGCCATCCGTTGGTCTGGAAGGCCTCGGTCTGCTCTGTGTCTATTCCAGCTAGACAGACAACCCAGTGCTGCTCAGCTTATCCCCAGAAGATGAGTCCTTGCCCTAAAGCCCTGCAGGTTGTTGTTGGCCTAATGGTAGGTGAGGTGAGGCGATAGTTGCAAGGAAGTGACAGATAGATTCAAGATGGTGTTAAACATCAAAAGCAAGATAAACAGATGGAGGGCTGAGGCCGGGATCATGGGTTAGTTGTACCACTACGTGGATTGAAGGGAGGGAAATTATTTTTCCATGTCCCACTGTTTCATTATTCCCAGATGCTACAAGTAATCCGAACTGGAATAATGGAAGCTGGAATGATCCGCTAGCAAAGGGACACTGATTGTCTCAGAGAAATAAACGAAATGGAGTCTTGCAGCAGAAGGGAATAAAAGTTTAGCATTACTGTGGGATTGTCTTACTGCATGGGGCACACCAGTGTCACAGTATGGGGGCGTGAGACAGCACAGGATTGGCTATAAAACGTGGAAACTGAATGAAAACTGTGATGACACATCTTATTCAAAATATGATTGAAGGATGTGATTCTACTGGCAGAGTGAGCTTTGGGGACTTCTCCTGTGACATAAAACGACCTCATTAAGGAACACAGACATCCTTTCACCCTCAAAGTTGAATGTGGCAGTCAGTTATAGTCCCAATGTCACACCAACTCCCTTTCAGCGGAGTCTCTCGCAGACAGACTCAGAGGAACTGCAGATGACTTGGCACAAAGGCCCAACAATGTGCAAAGAACTCAGATTTCCGATCATCCAGCAGCTTTACAATGGAAATCACAGTGCACACTTCACAAACTTCACCTAATAAGTCTGAATGTTAATGACATCTGATGGAATTCCAGAAAAGAGAAATTGAAGCTTTATTGTCCTTCAATTATATTTAGACCAGGCCGAATCAAAGCCAACATTCTTCCGACTTTTTGAAACCATGCTGTGCAGTATATTGTTGTAGCACATACGGTCTCCGAGCAATATCGGTGGCTTGCATAATATGGAAAAGACAAAGAGAGATGGCGTGTGTGTGTGCTTACAAATAACAAAATCAGTGTGCTCAAATGAAATAAAAAAAACGGAATGTACTTACAGTCGAGACAGGGCAGGGTTCTTCTGAAACAGCAACTCAGGAAGCTGCTGCAGTTGATTACGGTTCAGCCGCCTGCGGCAGGGAAAACATGTGATCAACCGGTGAATTTGTGTGTGTGTGTGTGTTTCTATGCATGCGTGCCCTTGTGTAGGCTGTGAATAATTTCTGCTAGCTGCCGGAGAATCGACTTAGCCACAGGCTATTGTGTTTCAGTGTGCTCCGAATGTCACATAAATATCCAACTGAAAGTTCAGGGGAATTAAACTTCTAGTCAGAGACACCGCCGTAAATTATCTCTGCACAGTTAAATTACGATGCTGCGCCGAGTAGAACTTAGTGCTCTGCTGACTTTCTCAGAGCAACGGAATTGCAGCATTTCCATTTAAACAGGCGAATTACATCCACCAGTTATCTGAGCATGAACAGATTTTATCGTGGGAGAACTATCGAAAAAAGATGTTTCTAAATAAAAAAAAATGAGAAATGGATGCGACTATTCAAGCCAAAGGAAGCACTGACAGGAATTGTGGTTGGCAACGTCAAACAACTAACGTCCAGGACTTGCAGGCTTTATGCAAATACAACAATTAAGTCAATGAGAAACAGACTGTTGCTAATCTGTTGGAAACCACAACTCTCTTCTCCCTGAATGGCCCATTGGAGGCACATGGGAGTGAATGCAGCGGCTGTGGCACTGAGAGGCTGCAAATATGAGAGGCAGGCCGCTGCCATTCCTTGAGACACATTCAGACAGATGTTGGGACCTGCGCCACTCACTGTATACACTGACAAGGGTGCTTGGCCAGCTGAGGTGGAGATTTAGTGCCTAATGGGCATTAATGGTCTGCTGTACCTGCTGCTGGGTTAGTGGCTTTTAAACATTAGAGAAACGAGCCGCTTAATTTCCACATTGGTCTGGCAAACGGATATGTCTACCCAATGTTTGGGATCAGTTGAACTCGAAGGAGTAAGGGGAGGGGGGGCGAGCTGTACACGTCTGGAGTATGGTAATGTAAATTGTTAATGCGGGTTTCAGATCTGGGGAAAGTCTTTTATAAGTTAACCACTGTGTGTGCATGACGGCATGTGTCCTTAAAGTCATCTGCTGTGCAGGCTTCCATGCGGCTAGCACTATTGATTTGCTAATGAGCTGGTTGAGGTGTGGTCGGCTGTGTTTGTCTGTGTGTTTTCCCAGTCGGTTTACAAGCTGCTGAGGAGTCCTGGTGCTGTCCAGATGAGCCAGGGTCTGTGGTGGGGGAGGCCTCTTAAGCCCACATATCCCACTGAGGGCATTCCTGTCAGGCAAGGCTAATAAAAAAAAATACTCCCAGCCTACGCGGTACCCTCTCAGCACCATCCGACCACAAAGGAATGACCAGGAAGTGCCTCACACTTGATACACCATCCATGGTCAGTTCCTCCTGTTAGTCTCATCACACATTACTAATCCAAGTACTGGATATACATCAGTATTAGGGCTTTGACATAAGAGGAGGGAAAAAAAGTGTTATTTCTGATCAGGCTTTCTACAGACAATGCTGGGTGGTACTCACAGTCTCTCCAGCTCCTTCATGTCATCAAAAGCTCCACGCTCGATCACAGTAATCTGATTCTCCATCAGCTGCCTGCAAAGAGGAGGGAAAGAGAGCCTTTAGAGACAATGTGATACAGTGTGGCTTCAGCTTTTTTTTTACGAGTCTGTAAAAGGTCACTCAGGCTTTAACAAAGTAAAGGGGGCTTTGGGTGGCGGGCTTTTTTGCAGCACGTATATTCAAACTGGATGCAGTGTATTTATCACACACGCACGCACAGAGGAAAGTGGTGTGGACTGAGGGCACAGTGTGGAATCTTGGCACAAGAAGCAGGAATAGCAGCCAGGAAAGTTTCTAAGGTGGCTTAGAAAGTGTGGGCTCGGGCTCTGGTGTGGTCCACTGGGTGAAGGGGCTGGGTGGAGACGAGACGAAAAGGTAGGCAGGGGGTCAGAAAGTGCAAGAGGGGAAACTGAGGTGGTCTCCAGAGTTTTCACAATTGGCACAATCAAGGGAAAGTCAGCTGTGTGTGTATGTGTGCCTGTTGGAGAGTATCAAAGTCGCAGGCAGTACATCAAAGCGATTAGTCACACACAAACAAACAAACTTACTGTACACACACACAAGCAGGAACACATCCTTTCCTCACCTACATTGCCAAAGCTAATGCACCCGAAAAAAAAAGGTTTGGATGGTTTTGGAAGTGTTACAATAACACAAGGCCAGGAAGGAGAGAAAAGCGTCCAGCAGCTTTAGAAGCAACAAGAGCTTTCCTTCATTACGTATACAACTGTTCTGTGTTGAAGGCAACCTCTCATGTCTCCTGTGACGCCGCGCTGCAACTCAGCAGTCTGGGCTTCCTCCCCATCGAATATAAATGCTAATCACTGCTCGGACTCCATAAACATAGAGAAAAGTGCAATTCACCTCCGATCTCTTTCTCATGAATTTAGATGGAAGGAAAAAAATGGATCACTACTTTTGATTTGAGATAAACTTCTTTTTTTTTTATCGCACTCTTCCGCCCAATTGTTCCTCTATTGTTCCAAACACACATTCATGAAGTAGACGAGAAGTGCCAGACGAATGGCGGTAAATCAACTGTGTTGATTTTAGACTGACAGGATAGATGGCAGCTGACTGTAAAGATAAACTTCTGTTCCTTTCCGGCTCCTTCTGAGGGTTGCTAAGGGGTCAGGGGTTAACCCTCTGTTAGTCTTTATGCTGTTGCCCAGTGGAGGTCACGCCCCGGTACACGGAGACAGAAATGTGTTTTCTCACAGACATGCCATGCACCACCACCTAACCATGTAATCATACATCCTGTATATAGTTGGATGACATTTCAGAAAGTGAGCATGTGGCCTGGAGGGAGTTATAGGCTTTACAGCTAAAAAGGGCTGTCTTTAGTACCCCTGAAAGGTGTTGTTTCCTTTTTTTCTTGCTCGTGACAAGGTGCAGACATGAAGGCATTTCATCTCCACATGGAGGTAGAAGGTGGTGCAGGAAAGGGGACATGCATAGGAAGGCCTTAAGTGACAAGAACAGTTGGAACAGAAAGGCCAACTAATGATAAGGAGTGAAAACAGTCTGGCTTTGCTGTGTTGTAGGAATTATGTGCAGCTTGTGATACATTTAAAACATGTTCAGGTCTCCAAAGCTTCCTCTCTGGCAGTGTTTTTAAACACTTAGGCCCTACTCACAAGTATGTGTGTGCTCCTATGCACATATATAGTCACTTTTACAACTACTTTAATACCTAAAGTCACAAGTGCTGTTTCATTTCAACACAGAGGGAGTCAATGACTTTACCTGAATGTGTTAACTGTGTGGAGAGCCTATTTAGGACTGGCGCTTGTGTACACATTACATGTTGATGTGTGGGAACAGAGGGCAAGTGAGCGAATGTGCGTCTAAGGGACAATAAGTGCCACTACAACATACAGAATACAGTGTGACAGAAGTCCATTACTCCGCTGGCTGCAGTCATTCAGTAGCTTAATGTACTCTGGAGTAGGACTCTCGACAGAAGCATCTCCACTTCACTGGGTTTATGCTAATTTGAGCAGCAAGTCTGTACAATGTGTGAGCTGCAAGGTTAGATACAGCTCAGGTATGCATGAATAGATAAACTCATACATGGACATGCACCACAGATACACATACAAACATGAAGGCAAGTACTTACAGAACTCGGATGTACTTGAGTCCAGCGAAGTCACTCTTGGTGATGCGTGTGAGGTTATTCCCATTCAGCTCCCTGAAAAGACAGACATGCAAACATATATGAATATTTCATTTTCATTTTCCCTCCGAACCTGTTCAGTCTGAGGACTTCAGTGGCACGGATGCATCTATGTCTACTGATACCTGAATCAAAATGTTATTTGGATCTTAGCAACACACATAACCAAACACTTCAGGCACACAACACACACACACACACACACACACACACACACACACACACACTGTGCTCCAAGTTGTTTGCTATAGCATACTGAAAATGTCTTAAATGAAATGCAAATGGCTCTAGATGTGAAATGTAACATATAATGACGGGTGGAATCAGAAAGGTCGTGTTTGAGGGAAGTTCAAGCTCAGCTCTTACTCTACTGGGAGCTTTTAAGAAGTTCTATTAAAATGGAAGCCACATTTGAGCTGCCTGTTTGTCTTTCTATTCCAGCCCTCTCCCCCCATCACCCACTAACCCCCTCTCTCTCTGTCCTTCTACTATTGGTGAGGATTAGCAGGAGCCAGCGGAGGGGATTTGGGTAGGGCCACAAGGCCAGAAAGCTAAGTGCTGGGGATATAATGGAAGCAGCCTCCCTGCTGAGAGCTGGCCATCGCTGCAAAGGAAGGGAGGGACAAAAAAGTCAAAAAGGAGAGGTTTCGAATTTACTGTTGGGTTCTTACAAGTTAGCCATCAAGTGTTGTGTACGACTTTAATTGTAGCATGCTGAACTCGACTGTTGCCCCCTCACTGGTTCAGACCCCTCTGCTGATATAGGAGAGGTTTGTATTGTCCTGCCGTGCCATATAACAACTCAGTCGCAGATTGTTTTCTCATAACAGGGAAAAGAGAGCAAGCAAAGCACGCAAAGATTTCGTTGTGCTACTGCTCTGTCCACAGGATTCTAAGTCCACCCTAACCTGACTCCCCAACCCCCCAACCCCCCAACCCAAAACCGAAAAACTGGATCCAAATCAACGCCGAAAGCACCGGTCTCTCTCCCTGAGTCACTCTCTCCTTCTCTGGTCTAATGACCACTCCAGGGACTGTAGCGCAATGCAGTACGAAAGAGAGCGGTCATTATAGACAGATGGTGAGCGTGTGGGTGTGTGGGTGTGTGTGTCTGTGTGTGTGCGTGCGTGCATGCATGCATGAGTGTGTGTGTGTACACAGGTGCATCGACAGGCCAAGCGACAGGGCCACGGGAAATAAATAATGGACTGGGCTTCATTAGCCCGGGCTCCGATACACACACATGTGGTGCTCATTACAGGTGCTTACGCAGATAGGCACACACACATCATACTGTACACCCACGCACATACTTCTGGATTCCCAATGTCTTATCTTCAGGGTGGTCATTGCTGAAGACACCCGGAGGACAGTAAAAAGGAGAAAGATAGAAGAGGGGAAATCGGAGTAAGATGGTTAGAGTGCGGGGTGGCAGGGGGAATATGTGGAAAAATGTATCGCTCTTGAAAAAGTGAAACCCCACTTTTTCCTCTTCCAGCAATGAGGTTTTGCTTTATCCTGTAATAGGAGACCTGCAATAGTTTCTGCATGTACTCCAGGGTTGATTAATCTAATCTCTTATGCAGCAACATCTTAAAGTGTTTTGTTAGCTGAGATCTAGTAACTGACCTACATGTATTATTCCTGGAAACGTATTTTCCCGTTGAAAATATTCGTTTTAAAAAACACATTTGCCATGCACCTGTTCAACAATGCCATGACATTTAGGCAGTGCTCAAATGCCACCAGCAGCTTATGAGGTTTTAGCTAGTCAGGATTCACACTGTTTATGACATATTCTGACCTTTTCCATTGGCATTTTGCAACCGAAACCATGCAATGTTTTCAACTCCTTGTGCAGGTGATAATCAGGTCTTGAAAATTGCCCCTTGGATTGATGAGTTCTGTATGTTGGCATTACCTTCTAAAGTTACTCTTATACTGCTCTGTAAAAAGCATGTGTTGTCCAAATAAAGTGGACCAATCTGTTGATATTTGGTGCCATGGAAGTATTCTGTCTCTGGAGAAATATTCCAATGTACTCCCTTGTTTGTGACAATGGTCCTTGATGTAAAGTAACTTGGATTCACAACAACCGGGAAGTCATTTCTGCATGAGCACGCACACACTGAAACTGAAGTTTTCCATGGATCAAGATAAATCTAGGTGAAGCCACAACTTAAATACAGAAAGAGAAATTACTCTATGTGTGCAAAAAGTCTGGAGTTTGGGGTAAACGGTGCTTGTCTTTGTGTAGAGTCCATGTCTAAATAAGGGCACTATATGCCAAAGTAATATATGATGTCAATGCCTCAAAGCTAAATCTGCTGTTTAATAAGTCACGGCTACTTTCTTTGTTTTACAATCAAAGGAGGCTAAGCAATGACTTTTGGCACAGCAGCAAAGGCACGTTCAGTCCTTTCATTGACAGATGTTTTGTTATACCAACTTAGTTTGGTTTTCCCATTACAGTACTATCATACCCAGTTAATACAGCAAGGGATTTGCACCCTTCAACTGCTTCAGTCAAATCCATCCCATCCTCTGGAAACTCTGCAAGGATTCCCTATGCTGACACACTTCCTGGAGAGCTAGTGGATTTATGACATCACTATCTAATCCCTCTTCATCTTCCGAGCTGATTGATGCCTGGGAGTACTTCCTGGTGCACCTTCCCTCGGGTTGACACGCGGCAGCTATACTCCAACACTCCACATCTCTATAATTCAAAGGGGCTCAGGGCGCTGCTACAATGCTGAAAAACTCATTATGTTTATTTCTAGCAGCTGCTGGGGTCTCAGGGCTGAGGGGGACCTGGTTTGTATTGAGCAACATTTCATGAAATAAAAACCCAAGACGAGAGGGAGAATAAGCAAACAGACTGGCTCACTAAGGCCCTCGTACAGATGTAGTCTCACCAATAATGTACAAAAATCCACATGTGCAATGTTTCTTACACACATACACAAAGACCATATACACATACGGTATCAAGGAGTGAACACAAGCACTCCTACTCGCATGTACACAAACAGTACCCGTGGGAAAGGCAATGTTGCTCTGTTGGGAGCTGGTGAGAGCAAAAGAAAATAATGACCACAAGAGAAACTACTGTTGGCCGAACAGCTTTCCACCATGATAATCTATTTATGGAGAGCTGAAATGTGGAATATTACAGGTTAGCAAACAAGGCGATGTGAGCTGTCAGAAAAATATGGAAGACCACTCTAAGGTCTCACACATCTTTTAATCTGTCCATTTTAAGTGCTCTTTTAAATTGCTGCCACACTGTGGATTTGGATCATTAAAAATATTATGCTGAAACTCTTCTCTTCTCTTTACTTCTCAATACAGGGGAAAGACTTAAGTACAAACTTCAGTTCAATAATCCTATGCTTGCAGGCATAAAATAATTCACAATAAAAAACGTACTTCTCACAGACTGTGACAAAAGGAGCCAGGTTAGCAAACATCCTTAGCAAGCTTACAACAGCCTTTTACAAGTTGAAAATAGTACTTGTTTTATCAAACACTTAATTTGCTGTCCTAACACTCACACACACTCACTTACAGTTAAACTAGCAAGAACAAACTCGAGTAGCTACTTGATAATCCATTATCTAAAAGGTCAAACTTGGCGAGTGTTGCTATGTATAAGGTCAAAGTTCATTCAGACTGATAGATTTACAATGCATACAAGTAAGGATTTTGATGGGGAATCGAACACATCTTTCCCACTTTACACTGACTAATCAAGATGCTTATATTTGAGCAGTGCAGTCATTCTGAATCGCTGATGTTAGCACCACAGGACCATTTGTCCTGAACAGCTTTAGCCTGGCAGGGAAGACAGAAGCCAGCTGATAGAGGATCGGTGGCACAGAGCTTTCCAAACTCCTCGCTGTGGAAAGAATCTGATGATCAGAAGCCTGAGGTCATGTACAGACCGAGCGTAGATGCTCATTAACTACAGTCACACAGTGATGATGCTATTTGACCGGACCAGCAAGCGCTGTCCCTAATGAATGAACTGAGCAGGTTGAGAAGCTGCGGAAGAGTAAAGAATGTATTTCTCCGAACTCTGCGACATATGGACGTGACAGCCGTGAAGCACGCAGGAGGAAAGTAAGGGGGGGGGGGGGGGGGGGGGGGGGAGAAAGAGGCACTGAGAGACAGATAGAAGACAGAGCTGCTGTGACAATGTTGTTAGCTGCCTGAAAGCGACGGAGTGGAGCAGTGTGGTGGAGTGTTGCGCGTGGCAGTGAGGAGCTGACGGGCTGTCGGGGAAACGTCAGTGTAGCAACGAGGCCTGGTAGACTATGAAGTGAAAGTGACCTACATACTAGGTGAACCAACAAGCTACAGCACCAGGCAGTACCATCTGGGTTTACAACAACCTCATACACAAGATACTGAGGAAGTGAAAGAAAGAGAGATAGAGAAAGCCGACCACCACCACCACCAAAATAACACCCTTTAATGCAACTGGAACAATTCTGTCCGCACTAAGAGGTTAGATTTCTGTTCAACTTGAACGCCACATTCCCTCTACATTGAAATGTGGCTTTCAGACAGTCAGTTAAGTCCCTCCACTGTACATTTTTAGCTAGTGTGTGCGTCAGCAAGCATAAGTGTGCATGTGTGTGTGTGCAAAGACGTCTAAGAGTGTTTTCCCCAGCTCCTGGGCTCCTCAAGGGTTATTTACCGTTTTGATTCTGCTCAGTCAGGCCTCAAGAGCAGGTTTTCTGATAAGAAAGGTAAACACCAAGCAGATCCTACACACACATTGCACACAGACACAGACAAACTCAATAAACCACTTCTCGGAGCCTTGACCGGTGCAGGGTCCCCTGCATTTTGAAGAGCCTTCATCATGTTATGAACGGCTACAGGTAAAAGTCAAGGACTAAAACCCAAGCCTCTTTCTTTTGCTGTTTTTTATCTGGCCTAACACTACAGCAACCTTGAAAATGAGATTCTGAATGTTTTCATGAAGCAGATGCTGCTGTCGGCAGAAACTAGACTGATAGCAAAAGAGAGTGGAAGATTGTAAAAAAAGAGCCATAGAAATGAAAAGGGAGGAAAGTAGCACACAGCCACTTTCTGATCAAACATAGATACATACGACACTCTCTCAGGCCTAAGTGAATCAATAAAACATCTGGTCCAATATGTTTCTGAAAAAAAGAACACACACAGCGCTGTAGAGGCAGACTGAAGGGTCTTTCATGGTTTGTACTGTATTTGTAGTGTGTTCAGTGACAGACGCTGAGGTTTTGTTGTGGCTTTGAGTCCTGCATGAAGGCATGTAAGCTGTATGACTGTGAGCTTTGACTGTAAAGTGTACCATGTGGACAAGACATCTGCTCTGCCACATCTATTATGTTTCAGTTACTCCACACAGAAGACTGAGAAGACGTTTGCCTGACAGATGTTCGCTGAGGACTGGTAACTTGATGGATGCTGCATGTGTCTGTTGATCCCTGAGAATAAAGAGTTGTTCTTTGTAGAGCCCTCTCCCCCCACTCAGCCTGCTGATATCTGCATTCCTCCAGGTCTTTACAAAGATTAACTTATCTGCTAGATAACCTTACGGCCAAAGCCGGAATGATATGTCAATGAAGTGATAAGTTGATCAAAAGGGTATCTGCAACTTCTTGGACAATCAAATGTTCTTTGGGTCATATGTATAGTACAAATGCCAAACTTTCTCTGGTTTCAGCTGCAAATATGCAAGCGTTGTTGGTCAGACAAAAATATTGGATTTTAAGATCTTGGGGTTTTGCTGGAGCTTAAAGCTATTCATATACCTTAAATTAAATGATACATTTACTTATTGAGGATTAACATTTTCATTGAAACATGTAGTACTGAAAAGAGCATCAATAAGATAAGTATGTAGACCGATGCTGATCTCAAGCAGCCCATGAATCTGGATCGCTGCCCATCATTTCCTCTCGAACTTGCATCACATCAAAAGCAACTTGACTGGCGTGAAATGTGGATTATGAAGGCATATCTACCACACACACACACACACACACACACACACGCACAACTTTCACTCTTCAATTGCCAGCCTCTTACTGACTAGCCAGGAGGGTTAAAAGGAAAGATGGACTTCTGAGAGATGAAAGGTGATCTACTGTAGGTGGATTCACCAAATTCGATTTTCATGGTCTGCTGAGATACAGCCACTACTTAAATAGGCGTGTAAGGCAATCACGCATGTACTCTCACACATGCACATGCTCACACGTATCATATAAGCTTCTAAGACAGTGCATGGAAGGCATTCTTTGACACGCATTGATGGGGTAATTTCTTCTCATGAGTGCAATAACACACTTCCATAAAGTAGCTGCGTTCATCAGGGTGTTGGGTGAGTTTAGACACACAGCAGCTGCTTTGATGCTCAGCAGTCTGTCATCACGCTGCTTAGACAAGCAACATGGTACATGTATGTAAAGTGTAAAAAGTTCAATAAATGCTTGGAGCAATTTAAAAAATAAAAACAGCACAATGTGCCACAAAATAAATTATACTTTGGCCTACGATGCCTATGTTACCACTCACTTTGACAGACTGAAAAACACAGAGAACTGAATTTGAAAGACGGCTATAGCGATCGTGTCCACCATAGTATTCAGCACAAGAGAAAAAAGGCCACAGCTGTGTAGTGCAGAGCGTAAATCAACTTGACTATGTCCCAGTCCTGTAATTTCACAATCCTCCACTGAGCATAAACATTCCCTGAATGATCTTCATTCCAGGCATTATCACTCCTCACGGGATTACCGGCTATAAGGATGGATGTATTAAGACTTTAAAAAAGACCTGAATGAAAATCAATCTGCCTCAAGGCTAGACCTTTTTGCCCTTTGTCATAAATTGCAATCTTGTTTATTCATTCATAAGCTTTGTGGTTGATTTACACGTTTCTTCAGTCCTCTGTGCCGTAATCCCTCCATGACTACCTCAGATAATGTGCCAGTCTCGCATTGAAGGATCTTCTCATCCTGCTCTCGACCCCCACAGCTCCACCCCTCACCCCATTTCTTTGTCTTTTTACATCTTGCTCTTTCCCCTTTAGTCCCAAAGCCCGAGTTGGCAGGTAGTGGGCAGGGCTGTGTTCAGTCTTGTCGGGGTAAATTATGGATCAGGTGGCTGGTAAGCTGTCAGAGGTACCAGCTCTGTGCGGGTGCCAAAAACACCGCAGGCATTCCCTGGCACACGAACACACACCTCCCACCTTCAACCCCCCAAATACATAAACATGGTTATCGAAGCAAGGGAGCCCCTCATCTTCACCGCCATCAAACCTCATGTGTTTTCATCTAACATTACTTATTCACTGCACACATGGTCACATATGGAGGCACATGCTTAAGTTCATGAACAAACACAAGTGAACATCAGATTTATATAGGCATGCATGAAAGCAGAAACACAAACACACACACATATGGTGTGCAGCCTCCTCCTCCCTCTTTCTGGAGGAGCTCCAACGTGCCCCTAAATCTCAGCACAGGGTATGTTCTGGCACAGAAAACACATCAATACACTGGCTTTTTGCAATTAGAGGAAGGTACGCACACAGCTCCTCCGCTTCTGCAAATCAACTAATTCACAGATGAGACACACACTTAATCTAAACAGCTGGTCTGTTATGGAGATAAAGCAGAGAGAGAGAGAACGAGAGGGCTGCAGGTTTGTTCAATACCTGCACCTAAAAGCTTAACTGACAGCCCTATTGCCTGTAATAAGTCACTTTACGCAGCCTTACAGATGTTGGTATTCTCTAAGCATAACCTGATGTCAAAGTAATTACCGTGTGCTAATTTGTCACAGCAGAGGTATAAAACAAAGGTAGAAGAGATACAAGGAAGGAGAGAGGATGGATGCAGAGGGGGAGCAGGGGGGAAGGAGAGGCCGGTGGCCCGTACGAGGCAGGGTGTGATTTTAATGCGTGGAGCTCAGTCTCATTACAGGCTTCGGTCTGAGGAGCGCAGGGGTCAGACCTGATCCAAACCCACACTGACAAGTGCAAATGGGATTCTGCTGTCTGTCTCAACACCCTTTGTACACACACCCGCCCCACAAACACACTTTCTCCCGAAAACCAACCCCCTCTTTTAACACACACACTCTATCTCCCAAAGGCATCACCCTGTATACGTTAGGGTAAACACACACATATGCATTCACACAGATATCCATAAACACACAGGAAATCAGAGTGACAAAGTGAAGCGCCTCTTCTTTTTGTTAGCTTTCTCTGCATCTGCGTTCCCTCCCAACATTACAGCACCTTCTTCCACAGGCAAGGACATTTTTCAACATCATCCATTTGATATTTTTGTAATCTAAAAGTGTGTCTCTCTCTGTAGTTGATATGTTGTCCTCAAGACCAGTGACCTAACTTCTGGCACAATTCCATAAAACTTGACCAACTCATTCGATCTTAGTTTATGACCCCAGTAGCGGTTGCACAATATCATTCACATAGACACACATTTTAAAAATGCATACACATAAATCTAGCTTTGCACATGGGACCGTCATGTGAGGCAGGGTGGGCAGCGTGGACTTGCACAATCACCATGATGAATCACCCCATGTAATGGCCTGCCGAAAAGTACTTTATTGTTAAATAGTGCTTTTCCGTGGAGACTGGCTATCTACATGACCTACACACACGGCTAATACATGCAGTTAACACACACTCCCCCCCAAAAAAGGCAACGACCTAGGAATAAATTACCATTGACCTTTATACACAGCATGTTAAAGATGCAGCATCCTAAGTGTGCTAGACGTGTATGAAAACATACAGAGATGTTACAACGATAAAAACCCCGGCTGTACATGACCTATGAATGCACAAACAACTTTTAACACAGAAATACTCTTGAGTGGAGGGGCAGGGTATATTTCCAGTGTGAATGGCCATTCATGTAAAAGGAAACCACAAAATGACCATGTTTCCTCTCTGCTTAAATGTTGAACGAGCATGTGCCCATAAGCAACCCGGAAGCATGCAGACCGCCTTGCAACATAAAAAAAAAAGGTGTTCTTAGAAATTAAATATGAAAAGCATAAAATATGCAGCTAGCTCCCACAATGCCAACACTGCCTCTGACACAGGCTTTCTCTCCTTCGTTCCCACTGCATGTTTTATTCAGGACTGATATTCTAAAAGCTGAAATAGAACAATCTATTTTCCCTTGCACTCCTCACTTCTGATTTACTGATGAATATTTCAGAGGAATGTCAGAAAAGACAGAGAAACTCCACTCGGCAAGCCGGCGTCTGCCTCACCTCCCATCCTCCCTCCGTGTTACAAGACAGCTACGTGATCCTCTTGCAAGGCTCACTTAAGTAGCAGATTTGCTTAATTTTCTACATGATTTAACAATTTGTGGAGTGAGTGTTCGGGGGCATGAGAAGGGGGCGAGAGAGGAGTCTTTGGCCCATGAGTGGAGGAAAGTGAAAACGGGGGAGAGGGGGGGGGGGGGGAAAGATAAAAAGAGGCACAGTGCTGCACAGACAGGACACTTGATATGAGGGGGGGGGGGGAACAAGTCCCCGAACAGAAGAGAATTCAAGCTACCTGCTGAACCCAGTTCTGTTTCAAAAACTTTACGTAAAACTCTTTCTAAATGTATTCCAAATAAAAAAAAGGCAAAAAATGTGACTTGATTAATTTTCTTTCACAACTTAAAATATGAATACATGCAGTAAGAATAAACAAGCAGGTAAGTACATTATGGACACATGTTAAAGGCACACATCTGCTCCTGCTCTTTCCAGTCCCTCATGCCTATTTATACCTGACTGGAATGCCAGTTAGTGAGTGACTGACACACACGCACACACACACACACACAGCTATTGTTCTGTTTGAGTCGAAGCAAAGTCATGGGCACTGCTACGATAAAGGGAACAGAAGAGAAAACAGTGACTAAAGAAGACAGAGGGACACAGTATGGGAGTTTCTCTTTCACACATGGACATGTACACACACACACACACACACACACACACACACACACACACACACACACACACACACACACACACACACACACACACACACACACACACACACACACACACACATACAAACACACACACAAGGAGCACAGATGGTACTCACAGTCTCTCACTGGTGCGGGGGATATTCCTTGGCATGGTTTTGAGACCCAGTCCATGGCAGTCCACTGTGGTGCCGCTGCAGGTACACAGGGCTGGGCAGGCGCTGCTGTGGCCCACGAGCAGAGCGCAGAGCATCCCCACCCACATCCAGAGGGCAAGCCGTCCCATGCCTGCCCCAAAGCAGCTACCTCTGACGGGCATATTCACCTCCACTGCAGACAGCTCTGCTTCAACAAAACCCTTACTTCTCTCTGTCCACCTTTTCTCTGGAGGAAAGAAAAGAGTCCTGCTACACCTTGCAAGTCCTCTAAAATAATGAAATATGTGTATAAATAGAAGACAAAACTAAAAGAAATGCTAATATGTTCCTCTAAGCTGTGAAGCAAATTCCTTTTTGTTCTTCTATATTTCTTTTGATGTAGGTATGATATCCACCACAGTTTGCTGATGTTAAAAAAAGCTTGTTTTTTTCTTTCTCTTGTTTTCTCCTTGCAAACTCTTCTCCTCTCTTGTCTCTGTGGAGTTGCTGTGCTCTGGTCTGCACACGTCTGCGTCTCTGTCCTCCTCTCACTCAGTCCCGCTCTGCTCTGCTCGCCTGAAGAGAGAGGGAATAGAGAAAGAGAAAAAAAACCCAGTCTCTCTCTCTCTCTCTCTCTCTCTTACACACACTCACACACACACACACACACCAGTCATCCATCACAAGGATCTACAAATAGCAGAGCCCCCCGACTCCACCCCTACCCCTCCTCTCCACCCCCATTTCTCTCCCTCCTCACACAACAGCCCCCCCACACCCCAGAACCCTGCCTGAACTCACTCTCATTCTCCAGATCCCTTTCTTTCCCTTGATTCTATTCACATTACAGATCTACTTCAAGTATTTGTATTTTTACTCACTCCAATCCTTTTCTCTCAGGTTGGCCTCCAGGCAAACCCCTAGAGAGAGACCTAACCTGCATGACACTGCATAACCCCTGCCCGAAGGGAGATTCTGTGGGGAGACTGGGCTGTGTCAGTGTGTGTGTGTGTGTGTGTTTGTGCGTGTGTGTGTCTGAATGCATACATGTAGCGAAAGAGAATCCACTGGGAAAAAGAGGAAATCAACACCTCCGTCCTTGGAGGCAAACATACGGACTAAACAATCCGTAAATGTGGGTCTAACGTTGAGATCGAGTGGCCCCACACACACAGAAGCTGCAGGAAGGACCTGGTATGAAAAGTAAACGCACTCAGACACAGATATTAATGATCTGTTGGAAGGCAGACCACAGTCATAAAAAGCCAACACTTTATGTTAAGCATGAACAGCAACAGAAATTATTTCCTAATACATTAAAAGACAAGCAGCTACTCTCATAACCAAACCACTCTGCCATTTGGATTTATGGCAGTAACTGGCTAAACATCCCCCTCTTAATTCCAGGATCATGCATTTCACTGGACTCAAAGCATACAGACATAAACTGGACTGTGTTGAGGAGGGGAAACTAAATGATAAGCATATAAATATTATTTTCAAAAGTTGGACATCTAGTTAAAACACTATATTTTAGAGTCCAGCCACTGTTGACAGTGTAATTGTAGCTTTCACAAAACTTGTTCCAAATCCATATTGATTTGTAGTTGCTTGAATTGCAAATCACTGTGAGGAAATTGGTAGGAAATGGCCCTCTGGTTTTAGTGGGTTGAATCCAGAGAGCATTGTTCACAGTTATCCACACAATAAAACAAATGGTGACACCATAAAATAAAGTGCAGGAAATTGAGAAAAGTGATCAAGAAAAGAGCAACAACATGTCTTGTTGATGATTAGATTGATTAGATCCTGGATATTTGGGTATCTGCATACTCATCACCTACGTATTGAGGCTGCTAGATTAACGCAGGATCAACTGCTAAACGGCACAAAATCAATACAAAATACTTAGACCACTTTCTATTTATCCATAAACATTAGTTACTTTTACATCCCTTCTTGTAAGGGATTGCACAGGCAACAAAAGTGTCAATGATGCATTATTGGTTTGGTGTCCTTTAGTACAGATTCAGCATTAATCCAGAATGATTCATTATGCACTCATGTAGAGATTCACAGATAAACAAATCATTATACACTACATGGCTCCTATATTGAATTTATAAAGCGATTTGTGTTGGTTTTGTAAATGAGTCGATATGATTCTTTCTATAAATCAGAAGGAATTACTACTTTTTAGCAGTTTTGGCTCCTTAGTTTTTGTTTGTTAAAAAAACTGTTATAAAAAAGCTAAAACTAAACTAAAAGTTGGTACTTAACTAAAACTAAGCCACCAGGTCTCTGGTGTAGTTCTGCAGAGGGCTTTGCTGCAGGGTGGATCCCTCCCAACAGAAACATCAGAACAGTCCCAAAGACCCAAGAACTCTTTCACTTGAAATATGCAAGCAGACACATTTGTGCACATGTGTCTGTCTGCTTTGTTTCTTGACCAACTGGAAACAAGTACATGTGCTGAGGTGTGTGTGTGTGTGTATGCGTGTGTGTGTGTGTGTGTGTGTGTATGCGTGTGTGTGTGTGTGTGTGTGTGTGTGTGTGTGTGTGTGTGTGTGTGTGTGTGCGTGTGTGTGTGTGTGTGTGCACGTGTACACACAGTTACCCTCGTCTGAAAAAATACTCCATCTGTCCCCGTAAAAGTGTCAGTGCAATGTAGATCTTTCTCCTATGAATGGCTAATTAAAAGGGGCACAGTGGTGTTTAGTGGTAATGGGGGGTGGCGGTAACGTCCCTTCGCTCTCACAGTCGTGATTGGAATACACGCAAACACACAACGTGAATTTTCTCCTGCTTTCAAAGCCGTGGGAGGACATGGCAGCAATTTGCAATTAATCTGGAGGATTGGAAGAGTTTGCAAAAACAAACAAGCTCACCAACAATTGACTCTGATGAGGAAATAACTGCAATTAATGTGAAACGGCTCCCAATTTTAAAGTTCACAGTAGTGCTGATGCCAGTTGAAAAAGTTATTTTTCAACAGTTGGAATCAAATTAGAAATCAAAGAAACAAGACAGAGTTGGCAGCTGCTCGTACCTAAACAAAAGAATGACGTTTTTAGTTCCTACATGTGTGATTTACAAAACCAAATGTGCTTAATAGAGAGAAAGAAAAAACTAAGAGAAACCAAATGTAGCATCCAGAAAGTTCCACAGCATGGTTCAAACCCGTCATTTCTATTTCACCCTCAGAAGAGCTGTGCCTCAGAGAAAAGGAAAGAATGTTTCCTCAACCATCCATTGTTGACACAAAAAAAATACAAAATCATGCTGGAATCTACAAAGAATATTTAAACCTTAAATGTTTTTCCTTGCTCTATCTGTAGTTCTAGAGAGAATGAGCTCCCTCTGAAAGGCATTTCGTTGCAAACACTAGCAAAATCACATCTACTCATAAGTGCTTGTGGGTTTTGTTGCACACCAGATAATGTAAAGTTGATTACAGTACGTCGGACTCATTTTACAGTCATCATTCTCATTTTGGAGTAGGAATGCTAAATAAAGCCCCTCCAGAGTTTTGGCTGTAAAACAATGCTATTCCTATCATGGAAGCTGTCTGATGTATATTTACAGAACATGAGAAAAAGCAGGCCCATTCTCACAGATGTTTACAACATATACTTACAATACCAAACATGCATTGACATGGACACCATAATGACACACTGAGACATTCCTCCTATTGTAGAGGGCAGCCTCCACTCTTAACATCCACCCACTCTCTCTCAAACTCCGTAAAATATGTCCATTTCATGGGCAAATCCAGCATGATTTTGAGTAACAGATTATTCCTTTAGTGGCCTTTTGGGTACTTATTAGTGTATTTAGCTTCAAACTGATTTACATTTTATTTCACAAATCTGTAAACTTTAGCAACATGTAACCTTTTATGTCAAATTTGTTTTTGTTTGAATTGTCATTTTCTTCCAGTTTCTTATTTGCTTCAATGGACACTTTTAAGCCTAAACATGAACACACAACTTGTTGACTACTTTCTGGCTGTTTGACATCGGGACATGTACTATTGTAGTTGGAAGAAGTTGAAGAAAGGGGTAAGAAAAATGTAAAGCAACATGTATTTTTAATACGTTTTATTTTAGAGTGGCTACTGGGATGCATTTAATTTAATTTATATTAATTAAGAATGAGTCTTTTTTGGTTAAGTATTGAATGTTTATGAACTTATTTATGGTGTTTTGCAGATTTCTCTCATGTTGACCGGTCTTTAACAGTTGTCTCTACTTCACGAACAAATCAAAGCACGTCATACACGCCATGGATGAACCAAATGTGCTCTGGCTGAATAACTATTTGCAACTAAACAGCATCACCTTGTGGCTGCAAGAAAAACAGTTGCAGAGGGGAGCGTCACTCAAATTCCTTTTAACACCAATGAAGGAAGAATATGGAAAAAAGGGTCATCATTACTTCAAGCACACAGTATATCATGTCAAATGAAAAGACACCAACAGAACTCCGCTTGATGTCTTTTAATTACAGTAAGTTGCATAGCTTCACAGTAGCATTACGATCATCAGTTTACATGGTCAATGAAAGAGTGTTGGCAATCATCACATTATAGTTGAATTGTAACAGCTTGGCAGAGTGACCATTGACCTGAAAACTGCTACTGAAAGAGTTAAAAGACAACAAGCAGGCTGTAAAAGTGGCAGTGGCTCCAACTCTGAGAGAAAGCACCTGCTTTAACCACCACCTTTGAAGGCAAACAACAAATCCTTCTTCATTTGCACTCAACTTTTTCAAAATAAAAGATAAATATAGAAAAATCTAAAAAAGTCAAAAGAAAAAATGCTGCACAAATGCATAGAAATGTATAAAACTGTATACGATGTTGCATAAGAGTCAACACTGACATAAGACAACTTAAATATAAAAGCAAGACCAAGTAGTATTTTAAAGTAGCAGTAGTTTAAAGACTCACAGCTTGAAACCCAGGAATTGAGCTAATGGAAACAAAGACAAACTATTTAATCTACACAAGCTGGTCTTTCTCTTGTTATATGATGCTTGAATTCAATCTTTATAGACAGTTCAGCACACTACCAAAGCAATTAGGAATGTAAAAAAACAAACAATTGCATTATACAGTTTCTTAAGACATATTCACTTTAAGGCACTCAGAATTCACACTTTTCTAAAAAAAAGTCTTGAAGGGTCTGCATTGACTGTGTCAGTCCAATTAAGGTATGTTATGCTTACAAAGACAAATGTCACATTTAAATAGAAAGAGCCTGCGTATCACATCTTATCAAAACATCTGATGCTTTGGAATCCAGGAAATAAAACAGCCATACGAGCAATACAAAATAAATACAATTTGGTTTGCAAATTAAATAAACGCGTTCCAGGTGATAAAGCGAAACACCCACAAATTCACTGGTTAAAATACAGATCATTTGCTTCCTGCTAAAAGATGTAATTAAAAATATGTAAAGAAATGAAGACGGACCACCTATGGACTGGGTAAGAAAACACGTGAACTGCATTGACTTAAAATGAATGGATCATCCGATTGAACTCTTTTTAGACTTTCAGCTTCAGTAAACCATACTAAACTGCAAGAAATGGCTATCTTAGTAACCTTCAAGACATACACATCTTACTTCTTGAGAAAGAAAAAGCAGAGTACAGATCCAAACATGGTGTCAAAACAAAGCTGCTCAGTGCCTTACACTGTTTAGTTTGTGTCGACGCCTCGAGAAGATCCTTTAATACCCTTTACATAACAGCCTGACCGATGTTTCTTTGTAGAGCGCATTCTTTTAGAGTCGATTAATCCTAAACAAGATGAGAAGAGATGGAGAAAAAAAAAAAAGGTTAGGTTATTTTAATCCTTTCAGCAGAGTACATCAGGCATCATTAGCAATGTAAGCACTGTTGAGTCAAAGAGAGGCCAGGCCGGCCTGTGGTGAACCACAGACAGGAAGCTGCTTCAGCACAGGCAGGAGGAAAACTACTTGTCATAGTCGATGACACTTTTAGGAGAGAATCATGCTGTCCCACAATTTAAATGTGACATTTTGATTAGTTTGGTTTAAATAAAAAGGAAATTGCTACTTTTGTGTATTTCCGTAAATGCCCTCCATCATAGGGGAATATTAAATACAATATCACAGTTTCCAAACTATTTATTGAGCCAGTCAGTCATCCTGACATGAATGTGATTATCTCCTGTTATGTCAGGAAACATCTGAAAGCAGGTAGCCTCCAGGACCACAACATTAGAATGATTACAAATCCTGTGTTCGCGTTGTAACAATACTCACTCCTCCACAGCTGGTGTTTTCTCTTCCTTTGCCATCAACTGCCCACTGGGTGGAGGACTCGGCAGTCTGCTGTTTTCTTTCTCTCTTAATACCTGGCTTCCCAACACCTTCCTCTGTTTCATAAACAACAAGGCATTACTATGAGATCGGCAGGGTTGTATTAAACATACTATGTTTTTCTATTGAAAACAAAACACGTATTTTCCGTTCGTTTTTCCTCAAATTGCACCAAGAACATGTCGAATGCATTTTCTTTATCATAAACCTTTAAATCAGAATACTTTTAAGCCTGGCCTTGGGAGCTACAGTAGATCACTGGCCAACATCCATAACATTAATCTGGCTGCAACTTAGGCATTATTTATCTAATATATCATATTCAATCACTTGTATATAGACTCGTATTGCACTATTTTTCTTTTTGTATTTACTTACACTATTTTTTCTGTTTTTCTGTTTTATTGTGTTGCACTGTTGGAGGAGCCTGTGACCTAAGATTTTCATCGTCATAACTACACTGTAGCTATGTACGCATGACCAATAAAAGCCTTGGTATGTAAGCATAAAGAACATTTCCTTAGAATCTGAACATAATGGAAGGAAGGCTGAAAAACATAATGTACGCAGGACTACTGTAAACAAACCTTGATCATTCCTCCCAGCGAGCGTGAGCGCCAATGTTTCCGGCTGAATGGCGTCCGACAGTCAGACGAAGGGGTCAGCAATGGCTGCTTGTCTAACTAAAAACAAAATACAACACATAATAGGTGCAGGGTTGAAAATAGTGTCTGTATGTCCTCTCCCCTTGCAATAGGTATGGAGACCTTTACTGTACCTGTCTGATTAGTTTCTTCTTTTTGGCAGACTCGGGCATGGTGCTGACCTGCTGGTACAGCTCTCTGAGGGCAGACTCGGTGTAACTCGCTCTCTCAGGGGACTTTAGGGAAGAGGAACTGCTGACCTCCCCTCTGATGGTCCTCACGGAGCGAGAAGGGGAGGCAGCTGTCAGCACAGGTATGAGCTCCTGTTTACTCGCAGAACAGAGTGTCGAGTCGTCCTAGAAATGTCGGAGATAACATGTGACGAGACTCGATATCTACTGCTTTTCAAAGGACCTGACCATAATCAAATGTAAAGAGCTATGTAACACGCAGCACAAAACATGTGAGCAAGAAATAAGAGGCTTTAAAAAGCTGACAGCATTGAGAGGTTTTCTTTCAATGTCCTTTGAAAATCCTTCTATTAGGTGCGCATTAGCAGATGAGAGTCTCTCAAGGTTCTGTATTTAGACAGGATGTACCCTAAATGAACCAGACAGTGACATTACTAGATTCAAAAGTGAGCAAAGGGAACAAACAATGTTGTGAAAGCTTTGAAAAGAGCTTTAGAGATAAATATAATGTGGTTCTACGCCACACGCTTCTTAGAACTTAGAAAAAGAAGAGAAGACTAAGGGCAACAAACACTCACCCTTGATTGAAGAGTTTTTGATCCGGTGAAGTACAAGCGGGTATATTCTTTGATGTATGTAGGTGCCTTCAATGAAAGTAAATGTAAAATAAATCCTCTGGAGAGAGCTCATTGTGACAAATTATTCTACCATACGATCCACGTGAAGGGTATTTATAAATGTATGACCTCACACAACATAAACGATGGCGTCCGGGTGGAACATTGGCAATAAAGCAGGAATACAGTGTAAATAAATGAATAAATACAATGACACAGCCTTTGGGTTTTGAAAGGCGATATTTGTTTCTCATGTAAATTCAATATTGTTCTTCTTCTTTACCCCCTTTGCATTTAATGCAACCATGGCAACAACATCACTTGACAGGAAAGGTTAATTATAAGCAACACATTATAAAGTAAGAAAGAAAACATCCCAACCTCCTAGCTGTGATTATTATTCTAATGATATCTAAATAAAAAAGACCTGCACGGATTTGTTTTGATGAGAACAGGTTCTGTAGCACAGAATACAAACAATCATGATCATGTTGTTGTTCCTATCATACAGAGAGAAGCAACAACACATATATATTTGTAAAGAATAAGAAGTCAACTGCAGGGAAAATGACCATAAAGCTGCTTACCTTAAAGAGCTTTTGTGAATGCCTGATAAGGAACGCAATCCCTTTATTCAGTTGCTCAATTTTTCCCTGAAGATCACTTGCCATCACCTGCAACACAAACAAAAACCATGACAAAATAATTCATACAAATATTGAAAGTTTACTGGATAGCAAACATAGTGTGGACAGCTATATCATTATCAGAAGGTTGATGGATCAAAATGGCCCTTACATTTTTGGGCCAGATGATGTGTGGAGCAAACATAGTGGCGAGATTGATAGCAGACATCTTGTTGATGTGCTGATTTCGGGCGGTGTGGTAGAGCAGGTCCAGCAGCAGCTTCAACAGGCTGCGGTTGGCTGGTGGGAGCAGCATGAACAGGAGCTGAAATGCCTCAATCTGACGTTCCTTGTCATGCTCTTTCGTCTTATCCCCCTTATCATCAAAGCGAGTCAGCTCTGGACACAGAACATAAGAGGATTATTGCAAAGGGAGCAAGGGGGGAACTATTCATTTCTGTTAGGGAATAATTTGCTTAGGTATTCAACCTTCGACACAGTTCATCATTTTCTCCTCTCACTGTCTCCTTTCCCATGGCATAGGTCTACGGCCTTGGGTATTGCTGCTATCTCTCTTAAGGAGGAGCAGCTTGGGCGCATTGTTGTTGCCAGTCTATGACAGAGCACAAGCCGCCATGAGGTAGTTTACTGTTCAGGGACGTAGGTTCCCTGGCGCACATTCTTTTCTATGGACGAGAGCTCTAGTTAGATTCAGGGTCCATATTGCTTTAGTCTCACTGATGAAGAATGTTGATTATTACACTCCGAACTAGTTAAAACCTCGAGCTACAGAAAGAGTTCTTCAGAATTGGTTTGGCAACCGTCATGACACACCACCTGTCTTGTCAATTCTCCGGCCGTAACTCCAAATAACCCATCAGTGTTTGCCATCAAAGCTCCAGCTCTCCTCGTGCCTCTCTGAGTCCTGTTTCCAATTGCTTCAGAAGTTTCCCCCACAATTTCTTTCTTGTCTTTAAATTGATCAGGATTATGCTATCTTGAGACATAATAAGGATCTGTTCATGAGTTAACACACACCTGCAATCTTCAGGTGAGCCTGATAGTGTCTGTGTGTGAGCAGGGGCTCCGGCAGCTCCCCCAGGTAGGCTTTGAGCAGTGTGGCCGCATCATTGGGGTGGAAGTCGCCTGTCTCTAGATCTATATCTGCCCCCGCGTTCAGCATCTCCCTCAGGGCGGCCTGCCTGAGGCTGTGGCCTGGCACACGGAACAACCCCTCCACATGGAGATCTGAAGGGTGGGAGAGGAAGATAGTTAGCGACAGCCAAAGTGGAGGGGAAAAAGTACGATGTGACGTGTAGGCGGGGAGACAAAGAGTGAAGGAGGCATAGGGAGACAAAGACACAGAAGAGAGGGGGGGAGACGGAGTGAATCAAAATAGAAAGGAGGGAGACAGCCGGAGCAAAGTGCTTTCAGATAAATTATTGACCCAAGCATTTTCTCCTAGTGTCCACTTTCAGAGAATGACATCATCGCTTTCTAGAAATAAACCATGACCTCATGCTAATTCACTGCGCTCCAAATAAATCAAAGAACAAGTAGTACGACTTAAGTTACAGCCTTGATGCTCAATAAATTCAATTCTTATAAGACTTAAAGACCCTGTTCAGCCCTGGCATTATAATCACAAGTTGACAGCTGTGAGTAGGTTGGTTCACACCTGGCATATGATTGCGCCTCCACAAGCGCCTCAAGTGACCACTTGTCATCAGATCTCACTTTCCCCATTTATATGTAAATAAAAAACGTACGTGTTCAGTTTTCATTTAAACAAAATTATCACAGGGACAACTGCATGGAAAAATAATCAGAGCAGACAATAACATAATAAGTGTGGTGCAGCGATCACATTTAAAACGCACCTGGGCTACATTACATCACCTCCAGCGAACTTCACGGAGAACATTCAGGACAAAACAGCATAATTAATCTGTTTAAACCAAATATTTTCTAATGAAATCACAAAATCCTTCATCAAGTTAGCATGTCCTTTACTTCTGAGGATGTTTGTAACCAGTACCGATAATGTAATCTAAATGTAACCTGTCTGTATGCTCCTTGTGTGCTAAGTAACCAGCATGAAACACAAGTGAAGAGGACAATAATGGTTGTGGATTCAATCTGCACACACTGTTCCATCATTTTACAAGTTATTTTCTCTTGATGGGTAGCACACACACATCAAACACACACACAGTTGAGATTGTGGTCCTTCAATGTAGCACAAGATGCATTGATATACACACTGCTAGAATAAAGTGGTAATTTTAAAGTAGTAGTGTGGGTTATCGGATCTCCAAGTCTAATGGATGCATTCATACGAGTACGTAGTGCTGTCTACTTGTGAATGGATTTTCCTAACATTAATGGTAATGCCAGGTCTGAATAGGGACACAGAATAAAGCAATTAAACTCGGTATATCAAGAGATTTGTAAATCAGGTCAATATTACAGGTGATTATCTGACAAATACTGTCATGTCTTCAGATTTGTCTCCCCCTGGAGTGACAATGTGACACATGCAAACTGTATTCAAGATATCACTCATCATATTGGCTTTGGATGTGTGCTAAACATGACATAATGTATGTATGGAGTAATACTCACTTTTACTCAGGTATTCAATGAGTTGATAGATCTGTGCTATTCCTTCTTCAGTTAGTGGTGCACCAAAAACAATTCCTTTGTCTGAAAGTCATCAAAAACACAGTAAGACTGATTGTATAGTTTGTATATGTTGTATTTATTACCTAAAATCACTTATAAGAATAATTTAATAAATTGTAACATTTTCATCCATTAAATGGAACCAACAATTAATCATCTCAGGCTAACACATATTGTAAGGTTCAGGAAAATAAGTGGTATTTTCTTAGCTAAAAACTACTTCAACAAATAATAATGATAAACAGATTAATTATAAGTTGACTGCTTAATGGACAAATCATTTCAGCCCTGAAGGAAATAAAAACATTGCAAGTCTGAAGAAGTGTTATTTAATTACTTTAAACAGGTCTGTGGATAAACAAACAGCACTTATTTTGTTGGTTATTTACCATTCGTCAATGCTATTGGACACATACTATATCAGTCTAAAACTGCATTTCAAAGAGTGTAAACACAACAGTATCTTAACCTTTCCGCTTCAGGAAGTTGAAGGAGCGCAGAAAGCCAGAGGCAGACGGCAGCTTGGCCTCTGACTCTCCGGTGAGTTGTGCAAACTCTTCCCCTGGAAGATCTATGAGTCGGGTGATATTGCTAAGCACCAAATCCGCGAAGGCCTGTGGATGCTCGTGCCTCAGCCTCTCCACAAAGAAGTCCGGGTTAAAGATCACAGACTGGCTTGTGCTTGGCTTGACCTGGCTGATAAACATGGTGCATTTTGTTCCCCTGTTGAAGACAAACACAGAGGGTGGGTTTGGGCCAGAGGTGGAAGGAGTACTCAGATCTTGTAAAAGTATCAGTACCAGAGTGTAGGAATACTCTGTTACAACTAAAAGTCCTGCATTCAAAATGTTATTCAATTAAAAGTAGAAAAGTATTAGCATCAAAATATACTGAAAGTACCAAAAGTTAATGTACTCATTATGCATCGGTCCATTTCAGAATAATATATATCATATGTTTTGATTATTATTATTTATGCCTTATAGTGTTGTACATTACATTTTGTACAGTGCTTGAGTAAATCTACTTAGTTACTTTACACCAATGGTTGGGGCTCATTTTGAGGCTCAACGGTTTGGGTTGGTAAACCTTTTGGGCTAAAATAAATGGGCTCTAAAATGCAGCGGTTAAAACAGAAGGGATGACATGTAACGTAAACAAACATGCATACGAACATACATATGCATCTCTTTCTTTTTGTATACTGTGAGCCATGTTCATCTCCCTGAATATATGTTTGCACATTTCTATACATCCCTACCTCTCTCTAAATATCTGCACAGCCTTGCTCTTCAAAGTGCAGTTTGTCATATATTCATAGTTGTACGGTATTTTAGTCTCTTGTGTATTTATATTTGGTGTTTGAATGCGAAAATCGTTTTTTTAACATATTTTCTTTTTATAATCGTTATATTTTATTGACCTTCTGTTACAACTTCTTTTCATATGTTGTTCGTGTTTGCACCACCATACACCAAAGAAAATTCCTTGTATGTGTAAACGCACCTTGCATAAACCCGATTGTGAATGTTCGTTAATGAAAACACCAGCTGTTGCTAGGTAAGCTAAGCTGGCTAACGCTAACACGTCTGATACTAACTTACTCGACTACTTAATAGTTCACAACAAAGATAATGCATCTGCACTTATCAAGGCAAGAACCCACACTTCACGATGTGAGGTTAGATGTTGATTGTAAGACCTACTACACGAAAAGTTTGTACCTTCGGCTCAGTTTGTGATTGTTGTGAGGATCATTTTCAGCCGCCATCTTCGATTTGAATCTTCCGCTGTTTAATTTTTAGTCCCGCCCACGGCGTTGTGATTGGCAGAAAATATATGCACGTCACTGTAGGGTTGCGGTCGGATAATCCAAAAATCAGCTCCTAACGTCTAACCCTATCGTCTATTCCTTGACCTCTGAGTGAAACGCCATGGGGCCCTCAGATTTTGAGGGAGAATTGTACACCCGGAAGTAAGTATTCCCCTTACTGTCGATTGATTTGACAGTGATATCTACAGATCTGGATGAATGATGTGAAATATAATCAAGTGTTAAATCAGACTTTAGTTCCACCTGGAGTAAATTCACAAGCTACCCTGCAGTATACAAAGTCATTCAAACTAGCTGCACCTTCACCAGCTTTGAGAACACTTTAATTATCAATCATTATAAAACATATATTATTCTGAAATGGACCAATCTGCACATTGACTACTTTTACTTGAAGTATATTTTGATGCCAATACCCTGTTGGGGTTCCACAAGGTTCCATTCTTGGACCATTACTTTGTTCACTGTACATTAATGACTTGCCTAATGTATGTCCTGAGTTGAATGTGCAAATGTATGCCGATAATGCGGTCATCTTTGTACACAGGAAAAAGACTGAAATGATCTCATCCTGTCTCTCAAATGCATTGGACAAGTTTCAACACTGGCTGAACAACATTTGCTTACAGTTAAATGTAAAAAAGACAGTATGCATGAGTTTCAGTAAACGAACAGTCAAAATCGAAGGATCCAACGTGCTTTTAAACCGAGCAGAAATAGAACTAGTCTCCCAGTTCAAGTATCTTGGAGTCATATTGGACTCGAACTTGACTTTTAAGAAACATATCAAGAAAGTATCCAATACTATTAAATTCAACTTGCAACATTTTAAACAAATTAGACCTTTCTTAACTGTCAATACTGCAAAGTCATACCTCCACTGTATGATTCTATCCCATATTGAATACTGTTTTACAAAGTTTTTATGGTGAACTTGGTATCACATTAAGAACGATATTCAGTAATAAGTCTGGCAACAATAGCTGGTTTAAATGATTTATTCGAGCTTGCAATGTTTTGAACAGACATCCCCAGTCACCTCGTTTGTCTTTTTGTAGTCCTCGCTGTACGTGTCCGGATATCGCCATCGTAACCACAACCTCACACACTGGTACTGAATGTGCATCAAAGTGTTCCTAAGAAGACAACTATACCAAAAGATTTATGTAAACGACAGAAGAAGCGATCGAAATGTGTATTTCAGTCTAAGGCCACGCCCCCCACCTCTGCCTCCTGTTGCAACAGGAGGCAGAGGCAATCGCTTCTTCTGTCGTTTACATAAATCTTTTGGTATAGTTGTCTTCTTAGGAACACTTTGATGCACATTCAGTACCAGTGTGTGAGGTTGTGGTTACGATGGCGATATCCGGACGCGTACAGCGAGGACTACAAAAAGACAAACGAGGTGACTGGGGATGTCTGTTCAAAACATTGCAAGCTCGAATAAATCATTTAAACCAGCTATTGTTGCCAGACTTATTACTGAATATCGTTCTTAATGTGATACCAAGTTCACCATAAAAACTTTGTAAAACAGTATTCAATATGGGATAGAATCATACAGTGGAGGTATGACTTTGCAGCATTGACAGTTAAGAAAGGTCTAATTTGTTTAAAATGTTGCAAGTTGAATTTAATAGTATTGGATACTTTCTTGATATGTTTCTTAAAAGTCAAGTTCGAGTCCAATATGACTCCAAGATACTTGAACTGGGAGACTAGTTCTATTTCTGCTCGGTTTAAAAGCACGTTGGATCCTTCGATTTTGACTGTTCGTTTACTGAAACTCATGCATACTGTCTTTTTTACATTTAACTGTAAGCAAATGTTGTTCAGCCAGTGTTGAACCTTGTCCAATGCATTTGAGAGACAGGATGAGATCATTTCAGTCTTTTTCCTGTGTACAAAGATGACCGCATTATCGGCATACATTTGCACATTCAACTCAGGACATACATTAGGCAAGTCATTAATGTACAGTGAACAAAGTAATGGTCCAAGAATGGAACCTTGTGGAACCCCAACAGGGTATTGGCATCAAAATATACTTAAAGGGCCCATGTCATGGCCATTTCCACTGATCATAATTACATTGTTGAGGTATACTAAAATAGATTTATACTGTGCAATTTTCCAAACTCACATTGGTTTCGCATACAGCATCTCTGTCAAGCATGTGTATTCAGCAGTATTCACTTTCTCCACTAAACGACTCGTTGGAGCTCTTGCCCCCCCCTCCCTGTGAGCCTAGTGTGCTCCGATTGGTCAGCTCGGCCACTCGTTCTGATTAGTCAACCACCAGAGAGGCTGCGCCCATGTCTAACAGTGCTTTTCCCGGCTGCTCTCAGCGTAACATCAGTCTTATCATGGCGTCGGCACAGCCGTATATTTTATATACATATATATTTTTAACTGTTGTTATAGAAGAGTGTGACGGCCCCAGGGCCTTTGTCTTACGATGGGGTGGAGCTGAAGAGGCTAATCAGCACGATCACGGACACCTCCGGACACTACGGCCCCAGTCTCTCTCCAAAGCGGCTGCAGGAAGACTAACTCTGCGATCCTCTCAACCACCTATCTGGATTTACCACAATAAATGTGCCGTGGTTTTGTAAACTCGTGTATGTCTCCTTGTCTTTGTGGCCTACGAGCCGCTCATAACAAAGAGTAAGTTATTTTTACCCGTTATAAACTACTACTGTTTGATGAGAAATCAAATCATGGTTTGCTATATATGAATTCAGGGAAGAAAGGATAGGCCTACTAAGTATTTCCATTAAACTTTATTTTTAGAAATGTACAAAATGAACATAAATATACATATATACACGGTATATCATCCATTCCTCCTCCTTGCATCTTGCCTGCGCAGTCGGTGCGGTGCCTTTTAGCACGACGCCTCAGTAGTAGTAGAAGTGCCTTTTAGCACGTCATGGATTGTCCGCCAGGATCTGGCTGGACGAAATCAAATGCAAATCACAAAATATTAGAGAAACTTAGTTGTTTTAGATTCGTTAGTAGTAGTTGTGTAATGAACAGCTTGCCTGCTAATATGCTAACCTAGCTTTGTTTACCTTGGTAGCTAACACGATATGAACGTTAGCTTGGAGGAAAGGCAACTATAATGCAGTGTAATAAAACTACTATGAACAAAAGCTAGTGGTTCATATTAGGCTAGCAATAACGTGTTTATAATTGCAATCGTATACGGGTATTCTGCTACCATACAATGTAACTTGCATGAATACATTGTTTTGCGCTAGCATACAGCTAGCCTCGTTAGCTACATGCAGTATATGTACGGTCACAATGTACGGTAAATCACAGTACAGTATACTGTATGAGTATTCCGTGGTGTGTGAATGCAGACATTCTCCTGCTATGAGATACATGTATGCAAGGCCATCTGCTGATATTAGAGTTGATATATGGAAACTCTAGCAACTTAGTTAGCACAGTTAGCACTGTGTCAATGGCTTAGCAGTCCAACACAGTTTACACATTTTAAACAGTCTTGTTTGATAAATACACAAATAACAATGCAAACTTACAGGTTGTATACCCAGATCTTCCCCTGCTCCAAACGGTCCAAACAAGCTGTGCATATCCGGTCTCAAACTGGGCAATGTTTTGGAAGCTTTCGTCTGTGAAATGCCGGTTCTTCGAACCTCTGGAGGAGGAACACGCCGCTGCTGGTGTGGCCATAGCTCTTCGGGATTGGTCCATTTCGTTCCGGGTACCGCATGACATCAGGCGGTACCCGGAACTAAATGGAAGACTCAAATGGGCAGTGACGTATCTCCAACGAGGCGTTTTGGGGAGGTATTTTCTGTGTTAGAGTTTTACTCGCTACAGGGTGTACTTTGAGGGTTTTGACTCTGCACACCGTTTACATGCATAAAAACCTTCATAACACACAAGGGGACGGGTAATAACCGGAAAAGCATGACATGGGAGCTTTAAAGTAAAAGTAGTCAATGTGCAGATTGGTCCATTTCAGAATAATATATGTTTTATAATGATTGATAATTAAAGTGTTCTCAAAGCTGGTAAAGGTGCAGCTAGTTTGAATGACTTTGTATACTGCAGGGTAGCTTGTGAATTTACTCCAGGTGGAACTAAAGTCTGATTTAACACTTGATTATATTTCACATCATTCATCCAGATCTGTAAAGTAACTAAAGGTATTAAATACATGTAGTGGAGTAAAAGTACGCTTTAAACTCTAAATATATAGTTACAGAAAGACAGACAGACAGACATCGAGATAGAAAGACATCGAGACAGACAGACAGACAGACAGACAGACAGATAGACATATACATAGAAAGACGGACAGACTGTCTTCTGTACTTTCTGCATGTATGAACATAACAATATACATATATTTGTAACGCAGTCTAAAGGCAAAGACGTAGTAGAACCTTTATTTTGAAGAGTACAGCGCAAGCATAGGGCAAACTAGCCAATCAGAAGCAAGGAGGCACTGGAGACACACCCACTTATGGAAACGAAACATTGAGTGGGATACTTGTTTTAACAGTAAGAACAGAAAAACGAAAAAACGAACTGAATTGCCGGTTTTCCGTTTTGGGGCAAAATTGAAAAACAAAAAAACGACCCGTTTCTGTTTTTTGTTTTTTGTTCAATTAGAACTAAAAAACAAACGGTTAAAACGTACCTTGGTCGTGATGATTCATGTTTTGTATTAAAAGTCCTGATCTGCAAACTAAAACTGGTAACTAAAACCAAAATGTGGTGGATAAAAAGCTGAAACAATAAAAGAAGTAAAGTGTTTCCAAATTGTTTTTAAGTAACCCCTAGATTCCACCGGGTCCGTCTGCGCCGCGTTACGGCTGCGCCGCGGTTTTGGTCCGGCCTCCTCCGGCGTCATACCCTACCGGGCGCGTTTCAGAAGCATTTCAGAAGCGGAGCGTCTTGCCTGCCGGCTCGCAGTTTTTGTTGATTTGGGCATATTTCCTGGACAGGCTACTTTGTACAGACAAAGTTAATAATAACTGTAATATTCCAGTTATAAACGACATGAATGAAAGATGTGTTGCTGTATTTTAGTGGTAAAAAAATGCATTCATCATCATAATTAATCTACATTTAATTTACACAGTGCCTGTAAACCGGAGGAGAACGCTGGCATTTCTCCTCCTATTTGAAAGACTACGGAGGGATAGTGTCTGCAAAATTAGTTTGTGTGTGTGTATATATATATATGCTATATATGCTCTGAACGTTCCACTTCCTGCCTGCCCGACATTACCTTACGGCTGCGTCGCGTCAAAAATAGGATTCATCCTAATTTTAGAGGAGCCCTGCGCGAGACGCTTCTGGGACGCTTCTGGGAAGCTTGTCGTGAGCGCCGTGGCACAGCCGTACGCGCCCGTAACGCGCCGTAACGTCTGCAAAATTAGTTTGTGTGTGTGTATATATCTATATATATATATGCTATATATGCTCTGAAAGTTCCACTTCCTGCCTGCCCGACCTTACGTTACGGCTGCGCCGCGACAAAAATAGGATTCGATCCTAATTTTAGAGGAGCCCTGCGCCGAGCCGCTTCTGGGACGCTTCTGAGACGCTTCTGAGCCGTAACGCGCCGCGTGTGGTGGAATAACACCCATTGACTAGAGTGGCCGCGATCGCCGTGAGCACCGCGGCGCAGCCGTAACGCGCCCGTAACGCGCCGCAGACGGACCCGGTGGAATCTAGGGGTTTTCTGCTGGTCATACATTTACAGTTAAGACTTGAGCAATACACAGAAAAAACTCTTCAACAACATATATTTCAAACTCAACATAGTAACTCACACTACCAGATATCATAATTTCTTACGAACAGAAGTGTTATCACACTTGATGTCTTTACATCAGTAACATTAATAAAAATATTTAAAGCAATAAACACATGATTGACATCTAAATACGGGTACGTCCCACAAATTATATAGAAATATTTCCCAAAAATTAAACATCATTTTGTGTACACAAAATGGTACAATTATTTGTGTATTTACTTTTATTTATTGTTGCTAAACCTTGAATTTATTGTTTTGAAAAGCTCAACATTATCTGTATTTATTTTGGTGACATTCATATCATTTTATGGTTTATCTGTAGGCCTACTTTATCTATAAGGCCACGCACATACTGGGGGTGTTTCTCAATCGCGAGTACGCTTGCTTGGTAGCACCTTTATATATACAGTCTATGGGTAGCACATAGCGCAAAACGAAGAGTGGAACACGCTAGCAAGTGTGCAGGTGTGCGTCATATGAGAGGCCCCGCCTTACATCTTCCGCCACAGATTTGGGGAAATTGGTCCGTGCGCAAAGCATTGTGGGGATTTTAAGACCGCGGAGTCTACACATGTGCAGCCTAGAAATTTCTCGCCACGAAGTACGCCGGGCTCGGTAGATTTCCAAGTATGCTGGAGATTGGAACAGTACTTCAGCGGCACTCGATGACGTAGTATGCTTGAAATAGTGGCTCTGAAACGGCTTTACTCGCGATTGAGAAACACCCTGGGGGGGTTTCTCAATCGCGAGTACGCTTGCTTGGTAGCACATGTTTGCCGAGCATCTTGCTTCAGAAGAGAGTCAAGAATACTTCCTGGCATTCGGAAAACGAAGTGTGGAACACGCTAGCAAGTGTGCAGGTGTGCGTCATATGAGAGGCCCCGCCTTACATCTTCCGCCACAGATTTGGGGAAATTGGTCCGTGCGCAAAGCATTGTGGGGATTTTAAGACCGCGGAGTCTACTCATGTGCAGCCTCGATATTTCTCCAAACGGAGTACGCCGGGCTCGGTAGATTTCCAAGTATGCTGGAGATTGGAACAGTACTTCGGCGGCACTCGATGACGTAGTATGCTTGAAATAGTGGCTCTGAAGCAGCTTTACTCGCGATTGAGAAACACCCAGTGATGTCTTTTGAAGGTTTATTCTCTCCCTCTCGCTCTCATTCTCCGAAGACAACGTGTAAAACATAAGAAATGAACAGTTGAAAGTTTACATTAAATCGTAACACCTAACACATTAGCAAAATCAAAGCACACACTAAATATTAACACACATATCACAAAAGAGAAACATTTACCGTGTGCGCCTCTTGAACCCTGTAGATTATGCCAACGGCATGCGTTGCCATGGCAATGCCTTCTGACCTGACTGTGGTCATGCGACTCACCGACCATATTCCAAATGTGAACCATTCTACATTTCGCTATCCAGATAATACTCTACATTTTACAATTGTCTAATTACACTCAAATTTACTAAATCATAAATTGATAAGCAAGGCACACAATGAACATCCTAATATAAACACTTCTCAGACTGTTACACGCCCCCTCCTCAGAAGCAATCCAGATGATCAACTGTGGGTGTTTCTCAATCGCGAGTACGCTTGCTTGGTAGCACATGTCTGCCGAGCATCTTGCTTCAGAAGCGAGTCAAGAATACTTCCTGACATTCGGAAAACAAAGAGAGGAACACGCTAGCAAGTGTGCAGGTGTGCGTCATATGAGAGGCCCCGCCTTACATCTTCCGCCACAGATTTGGGGAAATTGGTCCGTGCGCAAAGCATTGTGGGGATTTTAAGACCGCGAAGTCTACTCATGTGCACACTCGATATTTCTCCAAACGGAGTACGCCGGGCTCGGTAGATTTCCAAGTATACTGGAGATTGGAACAGTACTTCGGCGGCACTCGATGACGTAGTATGCTTGAAATAGTGGCTCTGAAGCAGCTTTACTCGCGATTGAGAAACACCCACAGTCTATTTCATGCTGCTGCACTTTTCTGTTTTCTACAGGTCAGACATCAGTACATGATTGATGAAAATGATCGATGTTAACTTGTGTAAATGAGATATAATGTTAGAGATGTTTAAGAGAGTGTGTCAGAAAGTTTTGAGCATGTTTGACATAGTAACGGTACTTTACAAATACTAAACTGTTGGCAACTATAGATGCCGTTTTCGCGGGCTTCAGCCGCACCGCGCCGTGTGTAATTGTAACCTGAGCAAAGGCTCGCAGGCAGGTTAGCTGCTGCGCACGGGTGATATGTTTTGTTTACCTGAGTGTAGTCTTGCAGGCACATCGCCTTTTTTTTTTAGTTTATGAACACTGACAGTGTATTTATGTGAGCTCCTGGCTATATACCTATACTAATTTGGCTTTTTATTGAATGCTTTATAAACTAAACAGTTCAACTTACAAATGTCATTGTGAATAGTAAAATAATATGTTATATTTGTTAAAGGTATATATATATTGATAGAAAGTATTATTTGATAGCTTTATGTGTTTATATTGACTGTTGAATTTCTCCTTGAGTAACAGCTTTGTATACATTAAGTGTAATTTCCCAGTGTGCAGATTTGACATTTGCCCTTTATACAGTGAGTATTACTGTTAATTGCACTACATATTATAGTAGACCTGCTTCGCTATTGCACATGTGATATTATACAGAATGTTTTGAGAAGTATAAAACTGTCACTAGTGAGTGAGATACATGTTTAAGTTGGGAATGATGTTGCACTTGAGATACAGTAATTGACTGTGACATAGACGGATAACTTAAATTGAGAAATGTGATATGTTTGTTAAGTACAGCTATTTGTACATATGTGTACTTTGAATTTTGAATAAGAAGCAATCCAGACGATCAACCGGATCCTGTGTCTATTTCATGCTGCTGCACTTTTCTGTTTTCTACAGATTTCTTTATTGTTGCTGTGGTACCCAAGCTTTTGGGACCAGTAACAACTTACATATTTATCTTTAGTATTTTAAAATGATTCTTTTATTTTTCATAGCGTGAAAAATACAATGGTTCAGAGTGCTTGTTGTTGCAGCTCTGGTTGAATGGGGCCATTCCTCTGAACTGATTTGTTAGTGACTGTAACTGTCTTTTTGTCCATCTTCTCTCTATGGCTTTTAGCATCCATCCTCTCTCTGGCTGTAGTGCTTGCTTCTTCACTAGAACTTCTTTGCCGCAGCCCAAAAGAACGTCCATACTTAAAGTAGCAGCGAGGCCCGAGCCTACCCAATGTTCTCCAGCAGGCCCTGCGAAATGTGTGGGAGGAAATACAGAACAGCAGCGGGTCCAGAGCACCGTTTATATACCACAGTGGAAGCGACAAGTACGTTTTCAAGATTGTGTAGACAGAATGAACATTTTCCGTCCACACGACTACGTAGACCTGCATCAGCGACGAGGCAATGTCCGGAAAGTTGCAAACAAAAAAGGCCACCACAACTGCACCTGGAAGAAAAAAGAGGGCACAATTGCTCAGCTTGAAGGACATTCAAATAATATTGCAATTCATTACTATTTAATATAATATTTTGGCTAAATGCAGAATATCAAAAACATACCGTAGACAGTTCATGACATGTATAAACATCTTTATCTTTAGGTAACTTCAAGCTGATATCAACAACACTGCACATCTAGTCCAGCATCTCTGGTGCTATCTGACTGTCTAGGAAAAGCAGACAAAATCTAAATGTCTCTAGGGTCACAGTGTCATACTGTATGTTTATTATTGGTTGCAAAACTTCAGGATGGTAGTTTTTATGTCATCTTAAATGAAAAAGTGTTGTTTTTGTCTAGAAAAGTGAACCCAAGTCAACTGAAACCAATGCTGAGTTATGTTCAGTTCATTTATTGTCCGGTTAGTAACCAAGAGCACAAGTAGTCATTAAGGGACAAGCACTCAAATCAAGCACTAGGGAGATAGATAACAAGATGTAATCATGTTCAATGGCTCACCCATTAGTTTTAGAGCCCTCTTCTCATTCAAAAGTAGCTTTCCATTCTGATGGCACTGGATGTCTCGTCTTCCTTCTGGAACTGGCCGAGTGAGACCCATGTTTCTCCTCTGACGTCCGTTCCGCCTCAGGTAGAGCAGGATTAACAGATAAAGAGTACAGATGGAGACCAGTGGGATCTGGAGTTGGAGGTTTGCAATGATGAGTGCCTGTGTGGTTAGTAGATAAACAAGCCTATTGTACAACATTTACTTACCAGAAAGAAAATTACTGCTCTCAGAAGTAAAGCTCCTTTGTAGATGTATGCAGGATCAGGCTCGATCATCTCACACATAGTGGAAACATGGATGGCCTCTTCTCGCGTGGTGGCAGTGTAGTCCAGGATGCAGGCACGAGCCTGGTCATAGACCAGAGCAAAGGGAACAGCTGAGACCAGAGAAATGATCCATACTAAAAGAAGGAATGGCAGCCGAGACTTCTGTTGGAAAGGAAGGAGAAGCGAGAAAATAAAATGTGTTCAAATCATGTTGGTTAAAATAGACACCATCCTAATGATCCTTAGCTTTTTTTGCTTTTCTGTAATGTTTGAAAAGTGAAAGGTTATCAACCTTCTTGTTAGAGATGGACCACATGGTGTGGCAAATGGCTGCATAGCGCTCTATGGCGAAGATCATGATAACCCAGCTTGTGGTGGCACAGTACACTTGGCGGATCATGAAGTAGACTTTGCACACTGTCGAGCCCAGGCGCCATGGGTAGTTCTCCCAGTAGTACCGATGCAGAGTGATAGGGATGGTCAACAGCTGAAGAATGTCTAAAATGTAAAAAGAAAGTAATTTAAGGTTTTCACATCGATGATGGTTTCTTGAAGACGGCAATAAACCAAAGGTGTGATGTTAAAAGGAACTACTGAAATGCAGGACTGACAACATTCAATTAATGTTGTTAGTCCTAAATGTGAGTGCTTTATGTACGATATTAATTCGTTTTAGGTTTGAAAAACACATTAGTCCATGCCCAAATTAAATTGATGGCAAAATTATATTCAGTCTACAGTACAACCTTGCCATAATTATAATAAAACGGAATGTGAAACATAGAAGCACTTTACTTGGCCTGTGGATGAATGTTAAAGTGGACCTATCATGCTATATTTGAATAATATATTGTAGGGCCATACCTATATAAAACATGTCTGTGAAGTTTTTTTTTCAAAATACCAAACAGATCATGCATTTTAGCCATGCCTCATTTCGCTCTATTTGCTCTTTTCCAGCCCTGTTTTTGCAAGGGCTGATTCTGTGAGAAGTCTTCTTCGCTGCTTTTGTGGCAGACTACAGCGCCACTTACAGGCCTGGCATATGTACTACAGCGTCTCCAGCGCTTTCGAGCGGCAATGACCGTGGCCGTGGCCCAACCCCCCATTCCCCTGATAGGTGGAGAGTTGCCCATATAGGCGGAGCACCCCTTTTCTGACGTCAGAAAAATTCAAATCTGTATCAGCTCCGTTGCAGCCCCGGTTTTAGAGATTTGTGTATGGAGGAAAAGAGAGAGGGTTGTGTTTTCTGACACTTGGTGAGTTCCCTGACACACCGGGGACACATATTCATGTATAAAAGATGTACAAAAGTGCATTTTGCATGATAGGTCCCCTTTAAGTGTTTGTTTCACTCAACGTCCCCCTCATGACAGGACAATTAACATGGCTAAAACATTCTGTGTATAATTAAATGGAAAAGGCATTTCAATTTAATTTTCCATGTTATATTCACATAATTGAATTTCAAATTTCATTTGGCAATTAAATCAAAGAAAATTACATTTCCAATACAATACATTTCATTTAATCATTAACATATACTGTAAGTGTTGGTCGCAACTTTAAAACATTTCAAATTTGTGTATTCAAACGTGACATTTCAAATTGTTTAATTAAGTTATAATTTGGCCAAAGACTATGCATGCAAATGAAAGCTGACGGTTTTTAAAAGATATCAGTTCAATATTGTCATGAAGCAGTCTACCATGAGGCGTATGATAGCAGCATACCTGATATGACGAGGCTGATAAGGTAGAAACGAATGGCACGGACTCTCATGTGAGGATCCATTAGGAGGGTCAGGATGCTCACACCATTGAATGCCAGCTGTTAAGTGGTAGGGGGACAGCATTTAGTGGTCTACAGCGAGAAAAAAACAAGTATCATTTCATTTCAAACCTTTATTTAACCAGGTGAATCCCATTGAGATCATCGATCTCTTTTTCAAGGGAGACCTGCTGCAAGTAGGTTCCACATGATGACATGATGACATAAAACAACAGAAAAACAAAAAGGACATCATACAACATAGATACAGGGATTTACAATTTACATACAACATTTACAGGTACCAATAGTATCAGATTGCAAAGCATCTATCCGAGCTTTAAAAACATGTAGTGGAACCAAATTGCTCAGTTTCCATTCTTTTTGCATACTGTTCCAAGTTAGAGGAGCTGCGCACCTAAAAGCTTAGCACTTGGCACATTTAACAAAACCACAGCATGAGATCTCAGGCAATAGCTACTTTCAATTTGCCGTGTGATCAGAGAGCAGATGTAAGATGGTAGTTTACCTAACATGGCTTTGTAGATGAACATGTACCAATGACTGAGCCTCCGTACATTTAGTGAAGGCAAACCTGCCCTGGCATACAGGGTACAGTGATGAGTTAATACTTTACAGTTAGTAACAAATCTCAGTGCACTGTGATAGGCGGCATCTAACTTGATTAGGTAATGGGCAGGTGCATTCATATAGATCAAATCACCATAGTCCAGCACAGGTAAAAAGGTCACAGAGACTAGCCTTTTCCTGGCCTCAAGCGAGAAACAGGACTTGTTTCTGAAAAAGAAACCTAGCTTCACCCTTAGCTTTCTAAGCAGATTATTAACCTGACATTTAAAAGAGAGACAATCATCAAGCCAGATACCAAGGTATTTATAACAGGTAACCACTTCAAGTACTTGTCCTTGCGTAGTAACAATATCCAAAGTGGTCTCCGGTGTCTTTTTGGCTTTTGAAAATAGCATTACCTTAGTTTTATCAACATTTAAAAGAAGCTTAAGCTCAGAGAGCTGAGTCTGAATAATATAAAAAACTGCCTGCAATTTAACAACAGCCTCCTTAATGGAGGGACCTGCACAATACATCACGGTATCATCAGCATAAAAATGTAAAGTTGCTTCATCACACATTTTGACCTAAACTGTGTGTTGATATAGATGGAGAATAATAATGGACCTAAAACATTGGTTTGTTTTCAGCATAAATTAAACTGTATGAATTGCAATTTAGCTTAGTGCTGTATTTTATCAACACACGTTGTGATGTTATTCAGAAGGTAACATTTGATTGTGTGTGAAGTAAGCAGAGTATATTGACTGTTCTTACTCCAAAGAAGAAGATAATGCTGTAGAAGATGGTCATGGGGACAGCAATTGTCAGCGGCTCCCTTTTGGTGACACTAATATATAGCTGTGGCTGCTCGCCGGTGCTGACATTGCAGCTGAAGAGGGACGAAATGTGATCTGAGAGGTTCATGGTGACGCAGCTGTTAGAGAAATATGTTAAAGAGAAATAGATCATTATTATTAATGAAAGTGACAACAGTGCTTCAATTAGCAGGCATTATTCCGGATGGAGGTTATTGTTTTTAATGGCTTTTAAATTAGTGCTGCAATATCTGCTTTTTTAAATATTCAACTGGCTGATTTTCCGGTTGCTCTCTCAAACCATCTTATTCATTTTAAGAGGGCTCTTATCAAGGATAAGCTTTGAGAGAAGAGAAGAAGAAGGGACACATTTAAGAATTAACAATTCTAATTCACCCCTTTTTGGTGTACTAAGTTTCTAAAATGCAAATAAAATTGTAAATGTATAATAATAATAATAAAAAGCTTGATAAAGTACACATTACACACTGCTATACAATACACATGCAGTGACATTTACCCAAATCCTAAAGTAAGCACATCTAAATCTAAAAAAAGGTAATTGACACAAAGCAAATCAATCTTAGTTAAATAATAATAGCCAAATACATATTAAATGAAAGAGATCGACATAAGACATTAATGTGCATACAAAAATACCAAAAGAAGATCATGCAGACACCTGTTGCATTTTCAGACCAAATTATGCCACCTACAGTGAATGAAATCTAGAGGGAAAGTTAATATCAAGGCAAACATTATTAGGGGGAAAGGCATACAGTGTGCATGGTATTGCCTGCAAATATATTCATCCCTCAAGGATTTCATCAACCTAAACAGGAGTCTGATTCACATTTGAGCAAACACTGTCCTAACTGTTACGCTGCAAATATAACCAGTTGCACACAAAAAATAGATTTTCTAGAGGCGTTGATGTAAAGTTTAATCAACCATTCAAAGGTGTATTGGATAAATAAAAATCAAGACTTACCTTCAGTCAATATTGCAGGATGAAGACCGTCAGCTCTTCTCACATACAGAAAACCCCCTGCTGTGTTCATCTCCCTCCTTCCCTCTGACCCCCTCTTTCTCTCTGTAATACTCTCACTCCCTCACCTTCTCTCCCTCGCTCCATCCAATTCCCTCTCTCTCCACAATCGATACAGTCAAATGGTTGGCTGATAATAAAAATTCCTAAATAATTCAAAGTTGCTGCGTAAACAGGCAAGACAGTCTGATAGCTTGTGTAGATTTTTTATTATTATTAACCAAGATATTCCAGAGAACGACTTGTTTCCCTCACCAGCATTGTTGATCCACAGAGAACATTTCTGGATGTTTCATGCGTATAATTACCAGCGCACATTCGCACCTGTTCTTCACTAGACTATTGAAGGAAATAGAGGTGCATCACATACACAGTTGCAATACAGAAACATACACATTCTAGTTGTTGTCACTTAGAAGGACAGTCTTGAGACATACATATATTCCCTTGAGACACATGTAAGCCTTAACAAAGAACCATTGTAAGACAATTCATATTTACCTTGTGGGTTCTGTTTTGTGCCCCTAAATGGGAGGAGGGTGTGAAAAGATCTATGTCAATAAATAGTAGGCATTACAAATACAGACACACAAACAAACATACGTTTAAATAACAGACATTGTGGTTGCCATATTTGACCATTATTAAATCATTTTTTAAATGTATTTTGTGTAATGATTTATCTCAGATGAGAGGGAATGAGATGAGATTTCAAATTGAACCCTTATTCCTATCAACTAAAATAAACCTACAGCCAGGCGGTAGTTATATATATATATAAACAAATCCAGATGAAAAGAAAACCACAATGTGTAGGCTTACACATGTATTCATTTAACATGCGAGTATCAATCTATAGTGCATATAAGTGTATTAAACATCATGTAGATCTATAACTGTTAAGACCCGTTAAACACAGAGTTCAATATGACACAGAGGTTAAACAACTGAAGTAGTTTTATTTATCAAAAACAATTACCCGTTATGTGAGAAAGAATATATATTTTGTCATATAAAATTATTTACATACAGTATATGATTTATTTCTATTGTTTCCTTTAAATACAAATGTAAAATATTTCTTCATATCAAAGCACAATCCAGCTTTTGAAAAATAAATCAAACATAAGCAATTTATGGAATTACATTAAAAGTCCAATTTCAACATCAAAGACTTGTGACGTCTTCTTGCGTTATTCCAGCATCCTTCACCATGGCATAGAAATTGCCCCGTTTTTCAAGCAGGTTGCTCGGAGAATCAAATTCCACAATCTTTCCGGCATCAAGCACCATTACCCTGTGGGAGGCGAACACAGGCAGTATTGAAAAGGAGTTGTGTACATGTCAGCAGGCAGAGGAGGATTTGAAATAACTTCCTGCTCAAATGTGAAGGAAATGCAATGAGGATAGGAGAGAGGGTTCGCTTTTTATTTCAGATAATGATTCTAGTCAGTAGAACACAGCAAAGTACAGCCAATAAAGTAAATCAGTCTGTTGCATGTTCAGACCAAACCAGGCATGATTTGATTTTCATGAATTCTTTATTGCAAAAAATATATTTTCTAAATGTGTTGTTGACTATCGACTCTTGGTTTGCAGATACCCTATTTGTCGGCTCAAATTTTAAATTGCTTACCCCAGCGGTTAACTTGCTAGCTAGTGGATAATGTCTGCTTATAATAATGTTAAACGTTTTTTCATTGCATACGATATGGTAAATACACACTGCCCAAAAACCCCAAGTACTTCCATGTTATACACGTTATTTTGTCCAAATTCAAGTCAGTTCCAACCTCTTTTGCAGACTGTTCAATAAAGAAGCCTTTTTTCACTGCATTTAGTATTGTTACATAATACTTAGATACGATATCCTGATTTCCACAATCTATCGAATGCAATGAATAATTTATATTCTTACACAACCTCTCACCCCTAAGCCGAGCTCTCTGGGCGAAGCCACATGGGGACTTTGAAGTCTTGCAGAACTTTCATGTCTGCTTATCTTTTTATACTGTAGATGTGCACATACAGTAGAGGAGGACTTGGATCTCACAGCTGTGGCCATCAGGCTTTTTTAACAATAGAGAATGCATCCTCAACTGCTGGAACACCTGGCCAATGAAATACTGACTATGACTAGGCCATTGTTTGGGACTAAAATACAAATTGAAAAAGAAATCGAGACAAAACATCCAAATCATATAACTAACTAAGAGGAAGTGTTTGGATTGCTTTATCAAAAACACGAATGAATGCTCTGTTTTTATTGCAGTTTTTGTTGTGTTTTTTTGCAAGAGCAAGATAATGTTGCATTTGCAGTTTGTTCTTTAGAACATTTGTTGTACTTTGGGAGTATACTTGGGAGTCAACCAACAAACTATATAGATATTCTTTAAAAGCCAATTGTGGATTAAATGTGAAAATCAAGACATGAGTGGAGGAAAAGAGAGAGTTTCCATTAACCGGAGCGATATGAGTGCAGAGACACCTCATCCGGACCCTAGGAGACACTCACCTGGAGCTGTCCATGATGCTCTGCAGGCGGTGGGCGATGGTGAGGACAGTGCAGTGTGAAAACTCCTGACGGATGGTAGTCTGAATCAGGTCGTCTGTCTCCAGGTCAACAGCTGCCGTGGCTTCGTCCAGGATCAAGATACGGGACTTCCTCAGCAGCGCCCGAGCCAGGCAAAGCAGCTGCCTCTGCCCCACACTGACAAGAGAGTGACATGATCAAATGTTTTCAACCAGAAAGGAAAATACATCACAAAAAGACACTTGTTTTTATATGAAATTATAAGTGATTCCTTTAGGGGCGATGGGTAATTACAGAAGCGATGAATATTTAATACAGTAGATCATTTGAAAGAATAAAAGTGTATTAAATATATTGTCTGCATCTTATTAAGCATGAATTGTTGTTTGCCAGCTACAAATGTAAATTTTACAGCCAATCATCAACTCCACGTAATACCTAATATATATATATCATTCCAATAACTTGTATATAGACTCGTACTGCACTATTCCACATCATAACTTTATTTCATTTTTATAACTATTATTATTTTTGTATTGCTCTTGCTCTTATTGTTATTATGTTGCATTGTTGGAGAAGCCTGTGACATAAGATTTTCAACTGCATAATTACTCTGTAGCTATGTCAGATTGACAATAAAGAACCTTGAACCTTGAACCTTGAACGTCAAGCTGTAAATCATTTATCTGTGTGTTGACTTGTGTTGTATTTTTATAACACAAACTAAACATGTTTTCAATTGAAGCAACAAAAAAAACAGAATTTCTCATTAGCTGTATGTGTAATGATTTATAATGTGGAAGAGTAACACATTCATTGCCCACCTGAGGTTCTCTCCCCCCTCTGCAACCTCATGCTGTAGTCCTTCCTGCAGCCCTGCTACATAGTCCTTCAGATGGGAGAGCTCCAACACTTTCCAGATCGCCTCATCGCTGACTTTGTCAAATGGGTCCAGGTTCATCCTCAGGGTCCCCGAGAACAACACTGGATCCTGCGCTCACAGGATTGGATGAGTTAGTGTACCATTGAAAACGCAATTCTGTTTGTGGAATTGTAATTGTTGTTGTGTTGTACCTGTGGTATGATTGTTAGGCTATTTCTGAGGTCATGCAGGCCTATGGTGGAAACATCCACACCATCAATGAGGATACGACCTTCAGCAGCTTCAATAATCCTAAACAGGCAGTTGGTCAGGCTGGATTTCCCGGCTCCTGTGCGACCCACTATACCAATCTGAATGCAGAGAGACAGCACACAGGGTAAAACATGAAGACCGACACATCTTTTCTTCTAGGTTCTATACATTGCAGTCATAATGTAGAACACCTATTTGTGAGATGAACAGAGCATTTTTAAAATTATATTTATATAAAGGAATAATGGTAATCAGGATAACGTTGTGCTTTTATAATCTCACTGCAGCCTATGCTGATTATTTGAAAGAACAAGCGTCAAAACACTGAAAGTGTCTTTTGAAAAAAGGTGAGAAATGTGTTTTCAGAAAAAGAAGCAGCATGTCTTTAAAGTGGGTGTAACTATAGCTGTAGCCCTCTATTTTAAAACATGTATCCCAGTCCAAGACATGCTAGTGAATTGAAGGAGTGAGAGATACAAGGCGAAGTGTCTTTGGAGGATGTGCATTATCTATTAGGTAATAATCTCGGCTTTGTTGCAGGCACTTCAATAATATGACAGGCTCTGTATAGAAGGTTTCTCAAGTCTTATCTGTGTATGCTTTGTGCTGCAGTCTGTATTGACACTGCCTACAATAAAACCCCGAAGGATGAAAGATCAAGGTTCCTTCGAAGAAAAAGAACCAGGGGAAATAAACTGTTAAGAAAAGCAGCTGAGACAAGGCCAGACAAAAAATAATCATCAAGATTGCTTGCCAAGATGAAAGGCACAAATGAGAGAGTTGTGAAACAGATGTTTGTCCTATTTTTCCAAAGAGGCTACAATATAACCTGTCCTTTTTAGTTAGTAGTCAGGGCTAGGTCTGATGTGACAGTTGATTGAAACATATAAACAGCAACTACATACTCTAACTAAACATATATGTTTACATGTAGTTTACAATATTATATTTATATTGTTTAAGTACATATTTGATATATTCCCACTCAGGTAAAAAAAAACATATGCCTATACTGGTGCGCTGATCCCACCACCGACTGTCTCCAATATACTGGGTACATGATCAATAGGTGCCCAAAACTCCTTCAAAATAAAACAATAATAAACTATTTGAATTAACTACAATAACTACACAACATATACATTACAAATGAACAAAAACTCCAAGGAAATACATGTAAATGTGTAACTAATTGATCATATAAAGCAATAAATAGCTCCAACACCAATTCTACCAGCAACCCACCCAAAAATCTATTCAGGAGTGTGACACACACACACACACACACACACACACACACACACACACACACACACACACACACACACACACACACACACACACACACACACACACACACACACACACACACACACACACACACACACACACACACACACACACACACACACACACACACACACACACACACACACACACACACACACACACACACACACACACACACACACACACACACACACACACACACACACACACACACACACACACACACACACACACACACACACACACACACACACACACACACACACACACTGACCTTCTCCATGCTGTTGATATCACAGGTGATGCCATGCAGCACCAGGTCCAATCCAGGTCTATAACGGACCTTGTAGTTGTCAAACTGAACTCTTCCTGCCTCGGGCCACTTCTCTGGAGGCCGAGTGTCAGTTACCCATTTAGCCTGTAGAAAAAGAATCAGACGTTAGAAGGCTGAGAAATGTAGTTTTGTCATATGTCTATACCTAACCAAAGCTATGAAAGATTATATGGAATAAAAGGATTAACAACACAATGATATTAACACGCCATGAAGACACTTTTGGTTTGTGAACGAAGATTTAGCTCTTGATGCCACGTACCTCGTTCTCCAGCTCGGTGTATTCACTCACTCTCTCCACGGCCACAATATTGGTTTCCAGCTCTGATGTCATCCTTACGAGCCAGTTAAGGGTCTGGGTCACCTGTAAGGAAAGAAGGGCCATGTGGATTTGTTAGCATTAAAATACCTTGTAATTATTACTGGCATTCAAATCTATGTCATCATCTGCAGTGTAAGAGTAGAGTCTAATTCACTGACATTAAGGGAGTAGGATATAGACAGGCCAACCAGGCCGCTGTCCAGAGTGTCCCTGGATAATACTGCAAGCAGAGCGGAGAAAAACACCACCAGGTTTCCAAGGAACTCCAGACGGATGGCCAGCCATCTGCAGAGTGAAGAAACACACACACAGAGATATAATGATATCATCATTCAAACCATACTGAAAATCCCATAGGTGAGATATTGGCTTTGATTTTTTGATGACTTCAATATTTGACCTGTTTGACACTATCCACGGGTAGACGCTCTTGAGGTTTTCATCAATAGTTTTTGTGTTGTGGTTCAGAAATCTTTCTTGATGGCCGTAGGCTCTTATCACTGACAGACCTGACACTGTCTCACTAAAGTGTGAGTATATAGGAGAGCGAGACACTGAGTCCAGTCGACGTAGCTGCCTTGAAGACGCTACATAGAAACGCTAGGTGAAAAGAGAAAGGAAAAACAGATGAACAGAAGTGAAGTTGGATTCTTTTTACAATTGGAAAAATCCATTTTCACTTTTATGTTCACTGTTCAGGTTCAGCTTACCTGTACAAAGTAGTAGGCCACGGCCAGAGGAATGATGATGATGGTGAAGAAAGGAGTGGCCAGACATATGACAAACAGTGTCCCCAACACACCCAGCATACACATTAACCAGGCGCGGAAGGACTGTGGAATGGCTTCATCCACTGTGAAAATATCCTTTGGAACAAGCAAAGGGAAAGGTTAGTCTTTATTAAAAGTAACATATTAAAGTGTTTTCAAGTGACCCAAAACAGATGAAAAGCAATCTAATCTCGTCTGGTTCCTCAATTTATAATAAACTCCTGTGGAATTGCCATGCTTCCTACTCGGGGAACATGTAAGTACACTTGAGGCTTTAATATTTTATCTTATGAGCAGGTTTATCAATGTTGCCCTTGTTTATAAGGAGGAATAACATCTGCATGAAAATAAATACTGAATGGAAGATTGACATTTTGTGTAGCAAACATGCTTTAGGATGACTTTATGCGGACAAAAAAAAAAGAACAAGAATGAAAAAAGGTAAATGATAAATCCTACCTTTGCAAAGCGGTTGATGACTCTTCCAATGGGTGTGGTGTCATAGAATACCATGGGAACTCGCAGTATGTTGTTAAGCAGCCTTGAATGCAGGATACGTGATGCAGAGATCGAAGCTTTGGCCAGGAGCAGCGTACCGAAGAACACACAGAAGCCTGGAACAGAAGAAGAGATCCTCAAACACATGAAAACCAACTCCAGATCCACAGTTGCCAAAATGAAGCATCACTTTAGATATAGTTCTGAAGTGTTAACATCATCTTATCCAACGTTTCATTCTTGCCTCTGCATCTGATTGGTAATCAAAGTTTCATCACCAAAATCCAAGAGCAGCGGCACTCTACTGGATACATTTGGAGCAGCTTAGAGAGCACTTCAACAATTACAGACCAATTCATTTTTTGGAAATAATGTTCCTATTTTCCTATTTCCTTTGTTTTTTAAGAGGGTGGCAATTCCAATCACTCTCCAACAGAAAGCAGCATACAAAATAAATACAAATAAACCGTCAAAATCTTTTAGAAAACATGTTATTTCTCTTTGCACAGATTTGTACATTTCAAACTTAAGAGGTCAACCTCAGTCCCTCACAAATCCATATCACAATACAGAAACATTTTAGAAACACATATTTTTCTTGCTGTCAGACGAATAATGTATTATATTGAGTTTGACACCATGCTACCAGAAGAGAAACCATTTTCTGCATTTAGCCAGTTACGGTTTTGTGAATCAAAAATGTTTTATATTATCATCTGACAAGAGGAAAGATAAAACCATACCAAATCTTATGGCAATATATTTTATAGGGGCAATATTTGACATTCAGAGCATGTCTATGATCCAGAGACTGGGCTAGGTGGGGCAACATCTGTGCTCCTCAAGGTGTCAAAGCATCCAAATGCAATTTGTCAAAAATATTTAGTAATATTATGTTGTGTATATTTAATGTGTCCAAAAAACAAAACATGACATCAGATATATTATTCCCATTTGTGCCATGCAAAAGCCCTGCTTGTGTTTACTGAGTTTACTAAGGGAGCCAGTTTGGTGAAACATTAGAGTAAGATACTGTATCATTTATAAATAAAAATGATCAAAATATTAGACCCAAAACATGTGTTTGTTTATTGGAAGAAAAAGCTCCCAATCACAATGAACAGGGGAAAATGGCCCTTCTGCATTATTATGCCTGTCAGCATTTCTTAGTTCAAGCTCTTCTGTTCTGTCTCTGAAGAAAAGTACATTTTCATTTTGGAAGAATTACTGTGAATTGCTTTAAACTAAACTACAATCTGGAAATGTGCATGGAAAGGATGGAAGGCTTACAAAAGGCTTATGTTTTCCAATGTCTGTGTTATAAGTACGGCATATCAGCATGACCATAGCTCACTTATAACAATAGGTCTCCCTTGAAAAAGAGATCAATGATCTCAATGGGATACAACCTGGATAAATAAAGGTTTGAAATGAAATGAAATAACCCTATTGTATCTTGTTTCTTTATTGTGTACACAAACTGCAATGTAAAAAGGATACAGTATGTTGTGGTTTTAGTTAAGATTAATGTTTAGCTGAATAGGTATGTGTATCTACTACTATATTTCCAAACTCAAATGATTAACTTCTCATATCTCTCATACAACTCTCTTGAGTTGTCAGATGATGTAAACAGCCACAGGTCCTAAAACAAATGTCCAATCTCTACCATTGACCCCATATCACATGTGTTCAGCATAAAAGCTGAGCTAATAAAGTCCTGGCTCTTGCTCCATAGTGAAGACTAAAAAGTGAATGAACTGACTTCCCATCTATTCTTTGAATACATTGTGTTAGAAATGTAGAAACTCAATGTGTGGAGAGTTTTTTTACTACCACTAATTCACTTTAAGAAGCTAACTGACATGGATCTGAAAATATTTGCATAATAAAGAAAATGTGTTATGTACATGGTTATGTATTGTAACCCTAGTTCTATATGAACAGACAAAGTTCTATTGGACTCTTTGGGTAATAATATTCACCAATTACCCGCAAGCACGGAATTTGCATTACATAAAGGTAACTGGCCAATCAAGACGAGGCTACCAGACTGTGTGCGTCAGCGACTCAGTATATAAGGGAGTCAGCAGCTCTGGCCTAAGTGAAAAGTATTACCAAAGAGTAGAGGGCGGAGCCTGTGTAATCAGGACTGTCAGTTACCTTGAGCCACTCCCAGAACTCCAAACACTCCCACCCTGGTGTCCCTCTTCCAACTCGGGTATGTCATGTTGTAGTAGTCCACTGCGTCATTGGTCCAGTCACTCAGCCACACGTTTTGACCAATGAAAACAATGTTCTGTAATAAGTAAACCAGGAAGACGATGACGGTATATCCCCAGCCCATGGCACGCAGGTACTGGAGGAATACTGAGAACATGACCTGGTTAAAAGAGAGGACAAAGGCTCAGAAAAAGAGTTCTTAATATGTCCATTTGTGGTGTTGGAAAAAGAATGAGACAAAAAACGTATATATTACCTGTCCTGTTTCCATAGTTTCCTTCTCAATTAGTCTCTGGCCTTTGTTTGATTTGTCGGCTACTTCTGGTTCTCTTACAGAGCTTTGTCTTCTTAGTCTGACACTAGAAAAAAAATGGAAAAATACCACATTATATTCCAGGATGAAAATATAGTTGGTAGAAGCTTAAAATGTTGATCTTGTATGCTGTGCATGAAAGCAAGAGATGCTATATTAGGTTTTGTTACAGAGGTCAGTTGCCCCCAACAAGAAACCCACTGCCCCTACATTAATCCTCACACACTCACAAACACACTGTTTTTTGATGTTGTTACCCAGCACTTCATGGTGTTCTAACCTGCCAATGCGCTTGCTGCGGCGGATACTGTTTTCTCTCTTCAGTGTAAGAGAAACGGTGTCCTCCAAAGGAGAGTCGGGTTGAAGATCTTCAGTTTCAGGTATGAGCTCCACGTCTACAGTCTCCTGGAAACCACCTAAATACATATGTTCACAATAGCATACATAGTGTCATTAGTGAGGCTTAAAATAGAACATGCTGATATTTTACCAACTGTGATACTCGTGCTAAACACCACAGAAGAGGTTATTATGTTTATAACAGCAATTATATGCACCCACGCTACTGATCAACAATGATGCACAGCACAACAGGGGGCTGGATGTTTTTACCGGGGGACAATTCATTCGAACCAACAATAGTAATCATTTAATACAAATAATAATAATTGTATATCATAGCTCACTCCGGTACAGTAAGAAAAGATTTTACAATGCCGGGGTTATATTTAAATGTAGTAATTGTTTAGCGATGTTCAACAACTCAAACACAACAAATTACGATAATTAACATGAACAAATGAAATGCATATACAACGTTTATTAAAAAAAAGCGCAAAGAAACAAAATCAAAATCAGGGTTACTACACAAAGTATCAGTGGAATACTTTTGCTGTCAGCTAAAACAATGGTAATGCAGAGACACCAACTGTATATGCTGTCCTAAGACCAGTTTCTTAACCATGGCTGTTTGTTTTGAATAATGTTCCCATCCCCAGAGGCTCCCTCTGCTCATTCTGCCAGAAACCTGAACAAAATAGGAGTATTTTGTTTTTGTCACATCAAAAATGCAGCTAGAAGAAGGCTGTGATTACCTGGCTCTGAAGTGGTACCTGGCTCTGAAGTGGTCCGATTTCTTTGCTCTTTGGCATATGTGTCTAGAAATTCAGAAAACGCTCCCCTGCTAGCACGAAGGCTTTTATAGGATCCAACCTCGGATACCACTCCATCCACCAACACCACTATTTCATCTACATATGGCAGGAAGCTCACTCCATGAGTCACCAGGATGCGAGTCTGTAAAAGTGAAGAAACACTTGGCCTCAACTGTGACATCAATATTAATTTCAAACAGTAAAGAAATGGAAAAATGAATGGTCTATAAAATGCCTGTATATTCCCTTCCGCATTTATATAATACCTATATATGTCACATGTTACTTTGACTTATATTGAAGTTGACCTTTCTCCCTGAAGGGCTGTCAACTCAACACAACGTAAATCAAATTAATTCCAGATATAAAAGGGTTGAGTGTTGTCTAAAAGCAAACCAAAGCTGAACCCATTTACTGTACATGTTTTAGTATATTTTATTATAATAAAAGCTTCATATACTGTATATATCAATAGCTACAGTACAGTTTAAACCCGTTGGAGTATATCACTTTTACGCTCTGTTTAGAAACTATGTTAAAAATCATTGTCCCTTTCAATTCAACTAAAATTCAAAGAAAAGTTATCATCAAGGTAAAACATGAATTACTGACTAACGCATAAATGTAGGCTTAGCACAAACCTTCTCTTTTAGGATTCCATTGGGTCCAATGACTTGATGGAAGAGATGCTTTCCTACATGAGAGTCCACAGCAGACAAGGGATCATCTAATAAATAAATATCAGCCTGACTGTAAGCTGCCCTGGCCAAGCTCACACGCTGCTTCTGACCACCTGAGAGATTAATGCCCTGAGAGGAGAGGAGAGGAGAGGAGAGGAGAGGAGAGGAGAGGAGAGGAGAGGAGAGGAGAGGAGAGGAGAGGAGAGGAGAGGAGAGGAGAACAGTTTTAGGTTTAAGGGATCATATTGTGCTTATCTTAAATTATCTTAAAATTAGCTACAGTATGTCTTCTTTTTCTTTCTATTTGTTTTTAGTTTAGGACATTATGTGTCATTGATGTAATGTTGCATGGAAACTAATACGACTCAGATCATCAGTTCTATGAAATAATGTAGTGAAGGGCGATCTGATCGGTATTCAGTATATTCATTGATAAAAATACATTGACAATTCATTGATATTCTTGTCAAAATTAAGTGGCATTACTTCACTGGTTTTGTGGCAACTGTGACCTTCAGTACTGACACACTTGTTCAATATGATTGTGTTTCTCACTAAACATCAAAACACATCAAACATCCAATTTTTCAAGTCCTTGATACTTACTTTCTCTCCAATCTCAGTGAGTTCACGACCAGGCAGCAGCTCCAGGTCAGGGTCCAGGGCGCAGGCCTTGATCACCTCCTGGAACCTGGTCTCGTCATGTTGAGAGCCAAACAGGACGTTGTCTTTCAGAGTCGCATTTTGGATCCAGGCCTGCTGTGGCACAAAGGCTAGAGAACCCTGGAGATAGTCACAGAAATAGTCAGGCACAGATTTCCTTTTAACTGCACTGTTGTCTGATGGCTAAGTACCCGTCTTTATGCTGCTGCTGTACAATTGAAATCCATTAGGTCTAATATGGAGTACATCTTTCCAGGTTTGAAGAGATGATTTCTAAGTAGCTTGTAGTCTGAAATGCGATAGGAGAGCTTGCAACATGTAGGCTGTGGAACTTAGCCATGATATGTTTGTGTTTTCTCGAGTGCTGTAATGGATTAATGTTTTTTTTTACGTTATATGTTGGAGAACCATTGTCGATATGAGCCTTTGATGCTTGTTGTATTCTAATCCTACATGCTTGTATCTACTAATGTACTGTTGCCTTAATCATAAGAGTAAATTCATAATATACAGAATCCATCAGGAGAAATATATATGTAAATAAACAATAATAAAATGTTATTTATGTTTGGGACTAAACCATGTACTTATGCAAGACCATGTGCATGCATGCAAATAAGAACACATGCATGTAATAAGTTGACAATATAAATCCTTTACCACCCCACCATCTATTTTTGTTTGTTTGTGCATGAGCATCTTTCTTGTAGTATATTGTTCTGTTTCTTGTAAAAAGAAAAACAGCCTTAAAGCCAAACAGAATTAAATGTCCTGAACATTTGATGATGAGTCAATGTTCAATTATAACCAGGGTTGAACAACAATTTTTTCTTTGGGTAATTAAAAATGTTGTGCATAATTACGTCTATCACTAATTAAGAACGCATAAATGTCACCTGAATGTTAATGAAGCCATTGGTGGTGTGCATCTCTCCCAGGAGGGCTGACATGAGAGAAGACTTTCCTGAACCCACAGCTCCCACTACTGCCACCAACCGACCTGGCTTAATATCTAAGGAAACACTGGCAAACGCACACAGGAAAATGATGTTCAACATACAGTAGGAACAGACACAATATTTTTCAGCCATATAGCGTAATGTCTAAATGTGTATTTTTTTGTTTGACACAACAGACATACTTTTTCAGCAGAGGCTCAGATTGTCTTTCCCAAGCAAAGGAGCCATCTTGTACACAAACAGCAGCGTCTAGAAGATGAACAGAGATGCATAGACACATGAAAAGACTGACAGATAGGAGTGTAGATGGATCTGAGGAACATGTGTAAATGCTGATTGTGAACATACTGAAACTGGGGTCATGGAGCACAACATCAGTTTTAAGGTCCTCGCCTCCCAGGAACTTCTCCAGACGATTTTTAGACACTGTCATCTGAAATGCCAAAGAACAAGTTAGTGGGCTTCCAGCTTTGGTGTATGTGTGTGTGTGTGTGTGTGTGTGTGTGTGTGTGTGTGTGTGTGTGTGTGTGTGTGTGTGTGTGTGTGTGTGTGTGTGTGTGTGTGTGTGTGTGTGTGTGTGTGTGTGTGTGTGTGTGTGTGTGTGTGTGTGTGTGTACCATGTGTGATGTTCCCTTACTTGCACAATGGCAGCGATGAGCATGGGCAGCATGGCCAGGGGAAATCGGAGGAGGTTGAAAAGCGAGATGGAGGTGAAAGCTTTCTCCGCAGTCAAAATGTTGCTTGGGCTCACCCCTACAAACACTGCAAATGTGGCCAGAGAAACCTGCAGAAACAGGAAGTGTGAGATTTGCAAAGACCATCGTTAGCCCATCTATTGGCAAGGCTACCTTAAAGGGACTTACCAAAGCCGGAGCAGTGTTGAACACAAAGACGGAGATAGACGACAGGTAGGCAAACTTCTTCATGACTTTAAGTTCCTTCTCCCTAATGTCCTCCACCTGTGTCTGGAAGGATGGCTCCCATGCATACAGCTTCAGAATCTGGTGAGAGATTAAATGAAGAGGGGAACAAGGAAGTAGCGGGTATTGTGGAAAGCAAAAGAAAAGGAAGGGTGGGGAAACAGAGGGACAGCATTTATACGCTATGAGTGAATGTCAATAAACTACATGTGGGGATGCAGTATAAAAGACGGCACTGCAGACTAGCAATCAGGAGGCTGACAATCTTTTCATCTGAGGTAGGACTCACTAAGACTCCCCCTGTTCAGCAAATCCGCATGAAACATTTTTAAACAAAAAAGGGAGCAGAATTGATTCCTAATTGTAAAGAATAAAAGAATGCCAATTTCCTATTAAAAGACAAACTGGCTGTGACTGGTGTCCGCTGGTATGCCAGCTAAATGAGACAGAAAGTTGGAGCCAGTGATGATTCAATGGCTTGTTTTGATTAAGAATTGAGAAGTCATGGAAATGGCTTAGTTTTAGATAAAGAAGCCTAATGCAGGCCCTGTTTAGGATAAATAGGGAAAGAAAATGGCTGTACTTAAAAATAGATTGTATTGTTCTTCTTCTGTTTCTCCTTTGCCAAGCTTTTAATTAAACCTTCAGTTTGTCAGACGTCAGATCGGTTTGAGCTTCCTTGTTTTCCAATCAATGCTCCAAAACAATTCCCCTCACACTGTTGATGATGGGCTATTTACTCACCTTCATTCCATTGAGTATTTCATTCATGATTTTCAGTCTCATGTCTTTGAACTTCATGCTCTTTATCTGAAAAGAAAAGATGGTTAATTATCATGTGCACTGTTAACCTCATGTTATAACGATGCATTACATTTACTTTAGATCTCTCTGTGAGTTTCTCAAAGCTGCCTCGCATTTCAAATCTTTGACTTTGTGAAAAGGTAGATCTACAATTGTTGTTATGTATCGTGCAATTTATTCTAATGGGTGTCACAAGAACCGTGTATGCGTGTGCATTTCTGCTGACCTGGATTTTTCTGGCCTGGTTGGCTATCAGTCCATTGATGGGCCCCATCAGGATCATGACTGCCAGACCTGCCAACACAGACGGTCCTAACTCGATCCACAGAAAGACAATGGACAACAGGATCTGCAGAGGGCAGGACCACAGCAGGTGGATAAAGTTGGTCACGTCGTTGAAGCGCTGGGCGTCTGCTGATATCAGGTTCACCGTTTCCCCAACCGTAGACTCTTTACGTGTGTCATTAGACACAATCAATGCCTTGGAAAAAAGGGATAAAGAGGAGATTGTAGGGAGAGAGGGAAGTGGAAAGGAAGTAAGGAGAGGACAATTTGTTACAAGTTTTAATAGTTTGAAAATAATAACAAAAGATGTTTCTTTAACTTCATGCTATTGTATATTGGCATAGTAGCTGAGGGCTATTATAAAACGTTGGAAACATAAAAAAAAGGCTTATAATTACTGGATCTAAATGTATGAGATATTGGAAAGCTTAGGAAATGAATAGGAGGTAATTTCATGTGTTGATTTAAGTGACTTATCACTCATACAGCTAACAAGTCTTTTGAGTTAATATATAATTTTATATTGTTAACTGCCGTGGTAATTTCCTTTTTTGTTTAAATGTGCAAGGTAAAGTTAAAAAATGTCACATGAGTTGTTACCTTTTTGTACACAGCAGCAATGATGGCCGTGCGAACCTTCATCCCCAGCAGAAAGCAGCGCTGGAAGTACTGCTGCAGGAACAGAGACTGCAGGATGGCCACCAGGAGCAGCAGCACTGCATACAGGTACCCCTCCCAGATATACCTAGATTTGTCCTGAGTGAAAGAGATCATCAATCTAGGAGAAGTATAAAAAAGTTAGTTAAAGGTCAGCTCAAATTGATCTTTGATTTATTCCTCTATCATGAAATTGAATAATTTCCTTCATTCTGACTATCATTTACTTTAACTATCTCTTTGAGCTCACTAAAGTATTGCAATATTTAAATATTATTCAGTATTATGAACTGAGTCTGTGGCAACATTCCCGAAACATAAAACTGTATAAGGTTACTGCTACTGCATCCAAATATGTTGTAGTGTTGCAGCTTCATAAGTATTTAAATTGTAACAAAAAGTTATCTCTAATATGAAGAAGTAACAAGGAAATTAAATTCTATCAAAGTCATTTCTTTGCATGATTTGCAGGGAGTTATAAAGTAGTCAGGAGCAGAGAGGGTGAGCTGAGATATTGTAATGTGGAGGTGACAGCCAGTACATATCCGTCTCACAGCTCAGAGGATACCAATTACTTGCAATGTTCTCAGACTCCTGCTGTGTGCAGCATCAAATGTGATCACATTTGAATTGAAGTCAAATTATTATCATAGTTAGCTAACTCACCTAGATGAACGAGGATTCATGGGTAGCAAGAGCAGAACACATTTTGTATTAATGAAATGTTAATCAATAATTCAGCAGCCCACCTGCAGACCTCCTGTTTAAAACTCATGGGTCAGAACATTCACAAGAACCGAGAACCGATTTGAAAGTTATAGTTAAATCTATGTAAAGATGAACAAATTATTCTTAATTATTATCCTCCCTTTTGTGTGTCCCTCCCCACTTTGTCAACAGTTCAACATTCTGTGGTATAGCAGTGAGAGTTCATTGACCCTGAGTAAATGATTTGTGACCCAGTGAAAAAGAGTAACACTTTGTTGTGATTAAGAAGGTTCAAGGTGTTTCTGTCCAATCTAAAATCTTGATAGATAAATAATGAGCTTTAACAAAACCACAAAACTGGACTTACTTTAGAAGTTGAGGACTGACAAAACCCAGTAGGTCCTGGAGAAGTTTGAAGAAGGCAGATTCAAACAGAAGACCTTTGAAGCTCTTGTAAATGGTGGAAATCAGCCATGAACTGGGATGATCAACTTCCTCCTTCTCTTTGTCCTTTTCCTTTTTTTTCTTCTTCTTTCCATCATCCTTCTTTCCATCATCTTTCTTTCCCTTTTCCTCCTAAAGAAAAGTGTTTTTTGAACATGAACTTAAAAAATGAATGTGGGGCGCTGACTGAGAATCAATGACGCTAGTAATAACAAACATGTTTAAAGTGCAGGATAAATGTACTGTACAAAAGTGTATTCCTGTGCGCTCTTACCATCATCAGCACGTCCTGACTGACCCCATTGGCCAGTCCGTTGGTCATGGGATTTTGAAAGGTGACTCCCTTTGCTTTGCTATCCTGTTTTTTCTTCAACTTTTTTTCCAACCGGACCCGAGCTGCAGCCAACTCTGACTTCATGAAAAACTGAAAGCGATCGTTGATGGTAGCTGTGCTATCTTCCTCCTTTAGCTCCCACAAGTCATCCTGTACCAAGGGCTGCCTGTTCCCCTTGAACATCATACTGAAGGTACAAGGACAAATCGATCATTGAGGCGTATGTGTATTGACATCATACTGAAGGAACAAGGACAAATCGATCATTGAGGCGTATGTGTGTTGACATCACACTGAAGGAACAAGGACAAATTGATAATTGAGGCGTATGTGTGTGGATATTTGCTTGGATTCTTACGAGGGCTAATTTACAATGTACCTGTTCAACCAGTTGAAAGTAATTCTGCTCAAAAATGCTGCACCTGCCTCTGGATTCTGTAGATAAAAACACAACAGCATGCACACACATTACATTCACATAGTGCTGAGGTGATTGGTGTTCAGTGTAATATATTTCTTACATTCTTTTGTAACTCGCAGTTTAACATAAAAATACAAACGGTTACATAACGAAAATGTCTCCATCTGGGTGAAATGGTACCTTTTTAAAACGCTCCTTGTCTTCTGGAGCGATATCAGCCACAGCAGAGAGAATGAGTGCAATCAACTCCAATCCAAAGGAAATGTATAACAGGCAGAAACGAGGGACATCACTGATTTCGCCCTGTTGGTCAGAAATTAGTATAACAAAGATGTTACAAATACAGAGAGCTGCATCAAATCAAGGGATTGCGCACTGACACCGACTTATTTTCTAGCTAAAAGTCTTGCTCTGAACTGATGTCTCGTACCAGCCTGAGCGCCTCTCGTAGGAGGGTCTGGAAAGGAAAGATATCACACAGAACCAGGAACAACCAGAAAACGAAGAGAGTGGCCGAGTCTACTGCTCCTTCCCTCCGCCTGACTCCTTCCTGGCACAACAGCAGAAGTATCTAAGAAAAGACAAAAGAACATGTCATCTTTCCATCTTTAATACCAGAGAAAATATATCAATACGAATCCAATATTTACCCATGTCACCGCGTATAGGATGGGGTTAACGTAGTATACACCAGCGTTTTTCACTGTTGAAGGTGGGTCTGTGCTTGGACCATAATCCTGTCCTAGTGTCACGGCCAGGGCTGCGATGGCCGTCAGGAACAACAGAGAGACCACAAGCTGAGGAAAGCACATACAAGTCCACATTATTTTAAATGTAATTTAACTTTTCTGTATGAAAAAAACATTTTCTTTTTTTAATCTAGTACCCCAATAAACAAAATGTTCTTCCAGTATTTGTAATCTATAAAAAGAAGTCTCTCAAGATATAAAATATGATATTGCTAGTGGTGCATAAAATATATAAAGAGGCTTCTTCTTTTTCTCTGTCTGCTTCTTCATTTTCTCTATCGGCTTCTTCTTTTTCTCTGCCTGCTTCTTCATTTTCTCTGTCAGCATCACATTATGACTGGAGTAGCATGTTTTGTTGTGTGCTTTACCTGTTTGCAGATGTAGAGTTTAGACAGGTGTTTTTTGGTGACTTGCTTCCTGCAGCAGAGAGACGCCAGGTGTCGCGGGGCGCAGAGCCACAGGAAGCCCAGGGGGATCCAGACCAGCACCGTCTGCTCGAAACATACTGGGAGGTCTGGGTCTTCTCTGTTCAGATATGAAGCATTCTGAGGTGCACACACAAAGACACACACACTTCCATCACACAAGGCTCACTGGTAACTGAATGACAGAGCTCTCATTATCTCAGAGACGAGCACAAACACAAAGCTTACTAGCACTGGAGCTCACTCTAGATTACAGTGCAGGGTCACACCTCCCTGATTAGAAATCAGTTATTCATAATTGAGTAAACCCTAAGTCCCTAAGTTTATGACTGAATGGGCATCAGCATGTGTTGATTTATCTGCACTTCCGTAGAAGAGAGCAATTATGAGATGGGTGCTAATGGATTTACAGCAACGTCGAGTGAAATGGGCTGAACAATACTTTAAGAGCAAAAGGTACTAACACAAATTAGAGAAGTGTAGTGTGTCAAAGCTTTTTGAATGCTTTTAAATAATTCATAAGCATTTCAATCACTTGAAATACAGATTTTCTGGATGGAATGTATTTATTAGTGAAAATAAGTATACATTTATAAATTGTGAGATTACGTGAAAAGTTTATATAAATCATATTATTTCATTGGTTAAATGGATTTAACAATTACTCGTGAGGGAAATTAAATATTTACATTTAGACAATAAGATAGATGTTTTTTAATGTTTTGTTTAACATTTTAATCTATAAAACGTGAAGAAGAAAATACAAAATGGCTTGATTTGTAACATAGCATGTAGCATTTGTCTAAAAAGGAATATCTTGCCAAATAACAGAATAAGTAAATAATCCTTCATGTATGTTTGAATGTTTGTTATTTTAATATGGCAAACACACAGGCACACTTTGCTATTTGTAACATCTTTGAATCTTTAATACGTTTAAATGTTTGGTTTGCTTGCTTTTGCATCACTTTATTATTGTTAAGTCTCTCCTCTTTTTGTTTTTATGTGTAATTGTCCTGATAAGAATGTTACTACTTCATCCTTAATTCTTTTCTTTGTGGAGCTGGCTCTATTGTGTTTCTGTGTTCAGTACCCAAGAAAGACTGGAGGCACACCCATGTGCATTGTGATCTCTAAATAAACAATAAACAATGCCTTTTGTCTGAAAACACTGACAAACCCAAATATATTTGTCTGGAAAGACTGACAAAATGCAGAAAATCAATCCTATTAAACAGCTTAAAGCTAAATAGTACTATAAATATGTTTTATGAACATAAAGATGCAGAGTCATAGCTCATAAACATGTGCTGTTAACAGACAATAATGATTGATAAGGGATGTCTCGGCATGAGCCATCCCTTATCAATCATTATTGGCCTGTCACATGTTGAATGAACTCACTGTGTACAGGGGTGAACATGAAGTAATAGTTTTAGGAAATATGGATTGACACAACTACATTAAATAGACAACATGTAGCTAATAAAGCAACATTTTTTGAGTGTGTAAACAAGATTTATGACTGACATTTTCCCAAACCGAAAAGAACATTTCAGAACGTCATTGAAACGTTTGTATGTATCGCTGTGATATTGTATTGTATTTAAGTAAGTGTTATCGTCAATACATTTAAGTTATTGATTATATGTGTGAACATTTTACAAGTTATTCAAGTCAACTGGAGGCCACAATGAAATCATTTCCCTTTAACCCACACTGTCTGCCGTCAGCAGCATTAACCCAGGCTGTTGAACTCACCCAGAAGACGGAGCCGCAGTACTCCTCCAGAGCCGCAGCACACATGCTCCCCACTAATGGCTTTGGTTCCTCTCAGAGAAGTGGAGAACTAGATGCTTCTCGCCTTCTTCTCCCCTGCTGCCACACTCAAACCCTCCTTCTTTCTCCGCCGTCCGCCTACACTCCAGAGACAATTGCAGGACGTGACTGAGAGGGACTTTGAGCTTTGATGGTTGTCCCCCAGCAGTCCACGCTGCCTTCTTTGATGTCAGCAACAAGTCCACACATGCAATCCTCCTGTTGAGTATATAAGAAAACTAAACAACTGCAGTCAAATTCATTCAGTTAATGTTGCTTTGCTCCAGAACACAGACACTCCTACATTCAGATGTGTTTAAAGTTCAACATTTCAGGCAAAAGACTGTATGTAAGAGAGAAAGAAAAGTCTTACACAAGTATTTCTGTTCTGTTTTCCTTGTGTAAGGGGGATGGACCACCAAAAAAGGAAGTGTGTTTAGGAAAGGGGAGGGAGGGACCTCATTAGACTCCTTTTCCTGTTGTGTTTCCACTTTATTCTCTGCATGCCTTCACTCTCTCTGAAAGGAGAGTTTTTCAGGTCACATCATATTAGTTAAAGGCCATCATGATTTTTAAAAAGCCAGCAAAACTTTTGTGGTTCTGTGCGAAAGATCTTGGTTTTCTTTTTGCGCTGTAAATGTTGGGCTGTTTTTTTGAAAGAAAATTCCAGAGGTAAATTGCTACCAGACACCAGTTCAACAAAAAACACAGAAAACCAAGAGTATTGCTGATGGTATGCATGTGTGAGTCTCTGGCCTATGAGTGGAATAAGAAGGATGGTCACATGAATCAAATTGCACAGTATTGCGTTGTTGAAGCTAAAACCACATGTGCCTGTCATCCAGCCTTTAAACACTCTAGGCTTTGGAATGTACATTTATAACAAACTCACATTTTTATAAACATCCCTAAAATACAAAAATGTCACCTTGATACTCAGCACGACACAAGTACTCTAACGTTAAGAAGTTTTGTGCAGTAAAGTAAATAATTTAGATTGCTGAAAATGACATTTTTATTAGTACCAAAGATTGTGTGTGAAACGTATTTCACTGACTGTGATGATCCTAAAAACAGATTACTGACAATTTCTTGGTTAATGATTAAACGTTTGATAACACTAGATGGTTATAATATAGCTGACTCATTGTGTGCTCAGTCCCAAGGATAGCCATGTGACGAGTGAAGACATCCCACACATAACAAGGAGCAATGACTGTGCTGAAGTTGATTTACAACTATGGTGTGGTATGACATTCTGTAATAATCAGCTATTGGCGTCAGATCAGTCCAAATGTTTGCAGTGCATTACTGAAGTGCAGTTTATTCAAAGGGACTTTAGCTAAGGCTGGGAGAAGTTTTGTTCAGGGAAAGGTCCACGGATGAACAAAGCTTGAAGATGGTAGAACTGTTTAGAAGACAACAATTATGCAATTTGATATTTAAAAAAATAATAAACATGAGTAACATTTGAAAAACTATCATTAATCAATGCTAAATTGAGAGTTAATACATCTTAAGCTAATATGTATGGTTATTTAACAAACAATGACATGATAATACGGTTTTTTCCTATGTAAACAGTCGGTTCAAAAGATGGGAGCAGTGCCATGTCGATAGGGTATACTAGTATCAGTGGCGGATCTAGACAATTTTACATGGGGTGGCAAAGGGGTGGCAAGAGGTTTTGGCAGGGGGGCATGGGAGGATCGATTAATCCACCGCACAAAACATTAAAACACAAATATACATTTAAACTATGTATTGTTATAGTATCACAAAAGTAACATGCCCAGTGATCAAACAAAACAAGACTGTGCATATTTTAAAACATAAAAGTTTCAGCAAAATGAAAATAATACAAGAATTACAAGAATTTCTCGATAAAAGATATAAAACAGCAGGCAAAATACAAGTAGTACTCATAGCATTTGTTTTATATATTTGGTTTGATCATAATCACTAATACAATAAGATGCATTTGTAAATCTTTACACAAATAATCCTATTTAACACATAAAACAGAAAGTAGGAATTAACATATTATTTTACATTACGTTGTATGTGAGTGACATGCCTTGCTATGCTACTGTGGATGGGGAATAAAAACATACTAACTGCCTCCCTGCCCTCTGCCTCAGCCTCCTTCTCACTTCCTGCCTCTGTCCCTCTTTCTGAGTCTGAACCACAGTCTATGGTCTGAACCCTCTTTTTCATTTCTCACATCCACTTCATCTCTATCCATATCTTCATCTCCTTCAGTGGCCTTCTCATGTTCTGACCCTCCTGGTCTCTCCAGTGTACTCTCCTCTCTTTTTTCATTTCCCTCTCTCGTCCTCATTTTCAGTTCTCTGGCTTTTTGTGCTAAAAAAATAAGCAATATTCCCTTTTCTTTTTCTTTTTAGTCGAACAACTCCAGGTACTCTGGCCTGCAAAAGTCAATCTGTGAAGCACTGGTCAACATCCTCGTAATACATTACACTGTCTGGCCATTTAGAAATTCAATAAAAATCATAAAAGCATTTGTATTCAGACTCAAATTGTAATTTCTCAGTTTGATAGTACACATCTATTTACAGTCTATGCGGTAAACAATCGGGATGTAACTTGTTTTAATTAGTTAATTCATTGCTGTGACATGTAAGGGTAACCTTACATGCGGCGTGTGGCGTAGTGGGTTGTCCGTAGGTGTTCGGATCAGGGGTCACAGGTTCAAACCCCACTGCAATCAGCATGTCGTTGTGTCCCTGGGCAAGACACTTCACCCCAAATTGCTCCTGTGGGGATTGTCCACCGTATTGAGTATGCAAGTCGCTTTGGATAAAAGCGTCTAACAAGTAATATGTAATGTAACCTACGTATTTTTTTAACTGCTTAGCTAACAAAATAAAAATTATCGATCACCTAGCTAGCACTGTCAGTGTAGTGTGTTGTTGGCTATAAAGAAACGGCCTGAAAAGGCGACCGTCCGTTAAACGGTAGGAATACAAACACGCCGTTTTTAATAGTGTGTATTACACTCTCTGTGCCTTTACTTAAATCAATACAAGGACAAAATGGTCCGAAGGGTAACGGACGTCACCTTCAGATGCTGGGAACAGCTCAGTCGCTGCTCTCTCTGCTGCTGCATATGGGGTGTGATTTGCAGCTGTCACCCGAAGTATGTGTGTATACGCTGCGCGCGCATGATGCAGGACCGTAGAAAAAAATGTTTTAGGGGCTTTTGGTTACTCTTAAAATAAAAATAGGTCAATGTATTGCTTGTTATAATGATTTGACAAGGTTGTGGACATAGTGGTGTTTCGATTTACTCATAACAGTTTTAAGAACCAAAAAGTTAGGGGGGCAGTTGGGGTGGCAAAGCTCTTTAGTGGAGGGGCAGCTGTAAATTATTCTTGATACTTGAAAATGCTTTAAGAAACAAACTGCTTCATCACAGCTCTCCATAGGGTTTCATTTATTTTGTTGGCAGCTCATTCCTTAAAACAGAAGCCTTAGATTGCTCATAATTAGGGGAAATATGAAGGGTATATTTTCAAGCTAAGTAATTGGGCTTTTTTCTTATCAACTTACATTTGTTAGAAAATGTTTTCAACTTTAACTGGGCTTACTAACACATGAATAGGCCTACTGTGCGATATATTTGTACGTATATATTTAAAAGTACAATATAAGACAGGCACAAGTTTAATTTGTGGGCCATATTCTATGGAGCTAATTTCCTGCCATAACTCCACAAACAAACTAAACAGGTTTTACAAATGCCTTATGATTCACTAACAAACACAATGTGGTTTGCAAATACAAAACACCATCTACAAACTAATGAATTTAGTTTTGCAAAGAAAAAACGTATCTATCAAACAAACACATAACATTATTCTAATAAATCATGTTTCAGAGACAAATTCAGCTTAGGTTTTACAAGTACACAACTTTTTTTTACAAGTACACAAATTTGTTTTACAACTACAACACTTTGTTTTACAACTACAAAACTTTTTTTTACAAGTACAAAACTTTTTCTTCTCACGGCAGAATATTACTGCCAAAAGTCACGTGACTGGAATATTACTGCCAAAAGTCACGTGACTGAGACTTTTGGCAGTAATATTCCGCCGTGGCTGGCTCATACACAGTCACACATGCTCACTCACACATGCTACACGGCAGCAGGGGGCGCTACTGAGTCCATTGGGAAGACGGGAGGTTGAGCAGAGCATGGAACAGCTCTTGCCAGTCTGATGACAGGTGTTATAGTGATAATATTATAAACAAGGTGAATTTAGCGATCACAACGAAAACAGCCAAGACACATATTGAGCCCAGAAAATAAATGTTATTAGGGGCTGTAAATATAATAAGCCTTTGTCTAAAATGGACAACATTGTAACTAAAGAGATTTAAACTATATATACAGCCAGGGGACGTTCGGGACGAATCCCGATGGGCCGGTACTGAAGTGGGCCGGTCGGATAAGTCACTGCTCACCCCCCCTTCCCCCCCCGTCGACAATTTCCTCGCGGTATTTACTTGCGGCACCACCGAGGTGGGCCGCTTACTTGCGGTACCGAGGTGGGCCGGCGGTACCGAAGTGGGCCGGTCGAGAGTCCCGGGCTGATTTGTTGTCCCAGTCCGCCCCTGTATACAGCGATTCTGCACTCGGTCAATCAGCTGCTTTTCATTTTTATTCCTGCTATATTCAATGAGTGATACAAATATTTTTTACCACAAGTTCTTAATAAAACTGACACTGTTGGACTTGGTACTAGTTGACTGCAACCAGAAATAAAATGAAGTACTTTACTGTGTACTTTGTGAGTAATCCTCTGTCAGAGTCCCCTCCATAGTACATAATGCATGTTTTTTGCTATCTTTGATGAATGATAAAAATAAAATGTTACCATTAGTTCTTAATGAAATTGATACGGTTTGACTTTGTATTAGTAAGCCTACTACTAACAATACATTGAAGTACTTTTACTGTGTATTTTTTGAGAAATACTCTGTCAAAGTCCCCTCCTGTGAACAAAATCAAGCCACTTCTGCTAAGTTTGATGAGGGAATTCTTTTTTGTTGCCATTAGTTCTTCGTGAGATTGATCCTGTTGGACTCAGTACTACTGAAACTACCCCCACAAGTACTATGAAGTACTTATTGTGTACTTTTCCAGTAATCCTCTGTCAATGTCCCCTCCTGAGTACAAGAATGCATGTTTTTCTTTTAATAAGCGTTAAAAAACATTTCTTCCTGAGACTGATATTGTTGGACAGAGTATTTTAAGAGGATGGTAGACATGATATCAGCAATACTTCCAGTCAGTACTCCGGCAGCAGCATTTTCACACCTTGGAAAGTCTTTAGAGTCTGGCCTGGAATGGATAGCTGGTCACAAATATCCTTCAGCAAAGTAACACACTCTGTCACATGGTTGCCCTCTTATGATGCTGCTGTCTTTTAATATATAATTATTCCTCTGCCGCTAGTTCGTTCCTCGCAGATTCTTCAGTCTCATCAGCCTCATCCTTCCATCAGTCCCAGTTAACGCCTCCAGCCCACTTCCAGTATCTGACTCCATATGATATTGTCCTGATGCTGTAAGGGTGATGCCCCATGATCACAAAATGACCCCTCTAGAGTGCCAAGGACCTCATATTATGTCTGTCATTAATGTTACATCACCCATTAAATCACCCAAAAAATATTTTTTTCCCTCATCAAACTTAGAAGAAGTGGCTTGATTTTGTTCTCAGGAGGGGACTTTGACAGAGTATTTCTCAAAAAAATACACAGTAAAAGTACTTCAATGTATTGTTAGTAGTAGGCTTACTAATACAAAGTCAAACCGTATCAATTTCATTAAGAACTAATGGTAACATTTTATTTTTGGGTCATTCCAGAATTGGAGGACATTTCATGTCCCCCATATAAAAAATCTAATAATCCATGTCCAAAAAGCTAAGACATGCACTTGTTGTGTTAAATATACTTGTCTTGAGACAAGATGCATATAAAGTTGTAGAAAAAGTGGTTTCAAAATATTATTTAAAATATCAAATAGCTCTCGAACACCCCCTAAAATTGCCCTTTTCTCTTGTCCCAGCTTCTTGGTGACCAACTTGCATGTCAACTATAACATTTAAAATAGGGTTTTTATTTACTTTTTTGGTATTATTCTATTGATATATGTGTCTTGTAATGGTAAAATCAATTTGTTAAATCATAAACACATTTTAAATAACAGTAATTTTGCACAGAAGGTGTGTCCCTCAACATGCGCGCAACCCTGTTACCGAAACCTTTTTAGCTTGGCAGAGGAAGTGAAAAAACTGTTTGTCGCATGACACAGTGGAAAGGACATCAGCAAGCCATGTGCTACTACCATGGGTAGACCAAAACTAAGTCCTCTCTTTTATTTGTAATATATTTCCAATCTTGTCACTCTTGAAGGAGTGTGGCACTCATACAAACGCAACCCTGTTACTCAAATTATGAGACAAAAACAAATTAATTTCAAATGTATCTTTCTTTTGTTAAATATATATAAATATAAATATAATATAAAGTGTGTCCATTCCTTGACAATAGCATTACATTGTGCAGCTAGCATTAATTCTTGAGGTAAAAGCTCAAATTAGCATTGATTTTCAACCCTGTTACTTGCAACCCTGTTACTATAATTAGAGTAACAGGGTTAATTCTTCATTGGAAAATATACATTTGATGCCTTAGCTGGGCAAATCACTTTTTTTTATGGTTTATTATCTGTTTTTCCTAAATACATTACAAAAAATAATCAAATGAAAGGTTCATTTTTCAAAAATGTTGGTGTCTAAATTGTCCTCCAATTCTGGAATGACCCTTTTATCATTCATCAAAGATAGCAAAAAACATGCATTATGTACTATGGAGGGGACTCTGACAGAGGATTACTCACAAAGTACACAGTAAAGCAGGGTTGCCAACTTTGGGTACCTGGCTGGAGTGAGATTTTGATATCATGGGTTTAATTCGGTTTAATTACACATATGCACACAAAATGACTGCTATCGTGTCAGCAGCGGGACCTTAGCATATAGGATATATATACAATATATACAAATACACAATAATGGACACAGACTATAAAGGGCACACAGTTTCATTCACTAATGAAAGTCAAACATGTTTGTTTCCACTGTTTTATTGTGTGCCTGTCGCGATAAGCAATTAATTGACTTATCGTATGATAAATAAAAATGAACTCGATAACTTTTCTGACCTCGATAAATTGTCATTTACATGAGGATGTGACTAGCAGTTTGAAAGGATGTACTTGAATTATTATTATATATTATCATTATGTCAGTGGTCTAAAATGGTCATACAACGGTGCCGACAATATTATCGTTTATCGCAATAATTTCCGGGAAAATGTATCCAACAAAATTAATTATCGTGAGAGGCCTATGAAACACACACACAAACAAATCTACAGACTTACTCCAAACTGCCAAATATATTAATTAACACACTCTCACTCTCATATACTCTTTGACTCTATTTTGGCCTAGTAGAACAATAAGCAGCAGACTTTTACTTTTTTATCATTTCTACTGGATTTTAGATCTGCGCATGCGCAATACGGGTCGGCAGTTGCGGCTCCAGAGTATTTTTGTTGCGTAATCTATGGTAGGGCTAACCCATACAGTGATGGGGCTCAAGTCAGTATTTGCAATGTAATTACATACACGCTCCCCCCGATAGTGAAACGCCACGCGTGAGGTTTAGATTATTTCCCTGTCTCTCTCAATCCAAATTGAACAGTATGAAATAAAAAGGCACATTTGTCTTGTAGTAAATAAAAAGGGCGACCTTTGTGTGACTTTGTTCTGAAAGCTGAACCTGCTGCTCCTCACAGAGAGAAGAGGGAAGAGGGAAGAGGCTGTGTGAATTACTTTACATTGTGGATAAGGGTGGATAGCCCCCATTGTTCTGTGTGTCAAAATGAAAGACAGCCCACACACCTATCAATCATCAAACCGTGGGGTCTTATTTCATTACGTGTTGATTTCAATCAACACGTAATGTTGTATCGATGTATAGAGATGTACTACCGCAAAAGTATTCTCCGTCGGGACTTCCTGCAACAACACCACGCCGTTATCGTGATTCTGATTGGCCAGAAGACATTATCAAAGATGTTCTATTGAGAAGATGATCACTACGTGACAAAAGTTTTCAAAACCGTTTCTAGTCTTCGTATTCTTGTTTTTGGCGTGAGAATAGTTTGGGCAGCGTGAGAGCGTGAGATTGAGAGTGAAAGCGTGTGTCACACGCCAGATGCGTGAGAGTTGGCAACCCTGAGTAAAGTACTTCCTTTTATTTCTGGTAGCAGTCAACTAGTACCGAGTCCAACAGTATCAGTTTTATTCAGAACGTATGGTAAAAAATATTTGTATCACTCATTGAATATAGCAGGAAAGAAAATGAAGAGCAGCTGATTGACCGAGTGCAGAATCGCTGTATAGTTTAAATCTCCTTAGTTACAATGTTGTCTATTTTAGACAAAGGCTTATTATATTTACAGCCCTAAGAACATTCATTTTCTGGGCTCAATATGTGTCTTGGCTGTTTTCGTTGTGATCGCTAAATTCAGATGCTGGATCGCTAGAAACACCGCTGTCATGATCAGGCTGGCAAGAGCTGTTCCATGCTCTGCTCAACCTCCCGCCTTCCCAATGGACTCAGTAGTGCCCCCTGCTGCCGTGGAGCATGTGTGAGTGAGCATGTGTGAGTGTGTATGAGCACAACCACGGCGGAATATTACTGCCAAAAGTCACGTGACTCAGTCACGTGACTTTTGGCAGTAATATTCCGCCGTGAGAAGAAAAAGTTTTGTACTTGTAAAAAAAAGTTTTGTAGTTGTAAAACAAAGTGTTGTAGTTGTAAAACAAATTTGTGCACTTGTAAAAAAAAGTTTTGTAGTTGTAAAACAAAGTGTTGTAGTTGTAAAACAAATTTGTGCACTTGTAAAAAAAAGTTGTGTACTTGTAAAACCTAAGCTGAATTTGTCTCTGAAACATGATTTATCGTAGTTTGGACACCCCTGGTCTATGGGAAACACTTAATCACAGCTAAAATGATGCTAATAAGGTAAACATAAATCGTCAAAGTAAACATTTGTAATGTTAAAACTCACATTAGTTACTGTTGAACTTGCAATAGTATTAAACACTGACAACCGGTTTTCCCTCTGACAATTTAATGTGAGAGGGAAAATATTGCAATATGTAAGCAGGCAAAATGCCTATTAATACAATTATTCAGTTGTGACTTCAAAAACGTGACTTCATTTGTTTTTTACATAAAAAATATGTATTGCAAATGAAATGAACAACATAATAGTAATTATAATAACAAAAACAAGTCAGATCCTACAAATGAACAGGTAGTGGTATTTGTGTGCAGTCGACTTTAATTCAGCAACAAAGCAACCCTTAATGCAACATGCTTCAAACCCAGTTCCAGCAATTTAGCAGATTCCAGTGATAGAAAAGATGTCCCACCGTCAAATCGTCAACAATGTTTTTATTTGCTCTTTTCCTTTCTTACATTTTCCTTAGAGACTGTTTTGTGCTTTCGACGTACATGTGTTTTATAATTGTTCTTATTTAACTTCAGTGAGCAGTGTGGACAAGTTACAAGTTTCTTTTTAGGCTTGCTTTGTTCTTTGAGGTCTTGAGTGGCCTCATGTTTCTCCTGAGGTTCCTGGGGTTGCTTTTCCGGAGCAGGGTGACAGGGAGCGAGGAGCAGGCGAGATGTTGGAAGGAGCTGGGCTGATGCAGGAATGAGCAGATAAGATGTTGGAAGGAGCTGGGCAGGTGGAGGAGGGTGCAGGCGAGATGTTGGGGGAAGCTGGGCAGGTGGAGGAGCGAGCAGGCCAGATGTTGGAGGGAGCTGGGCAGGGGGAGGAGCGAGCAGGCGAGAGGTTGGAAGGAGCTGGGCAGGTGGAGGAGGGTGCCCTTTAGTAACAGCTTTTTGCTCATGTGAATTGAGATGCAGTAGAAACTGGGCTCTGTTAATTATTGTGACCGAGCAGTGAAAACAATGATAGTGAGTTGCTGTTCTGCAGCTTAAGCCACACTTGACAATTGTGAACTCTGAAAACAAGAAACAATAGTAAAGTCAGTAAACTTGAAGATATTAAGATCTCATTGTGAACGATGTCAAAAACAGACAATTCTAATAAGAGCAATGTGTTATACCTCCGTGCTTCACAGTAGAATGGCCTTTGATGTGGTTTTCGACCTGATACTTCTCACCCTTGTATATGCAGAAAAGGCAGTGATAACTGCCAGAATTACAAGTTAGGATTTTAGGGCTCTCGCCATCGCATATGTGTGTGATGTGTCTCTGGTCAAAGAAAAGAAAGACAGACAAAATGGGCATGTTAGACAGAAATAAAATAAGCTGCATGCATTTAATTTGTAAATAAAATGTAAGTGAAACATAGGTTATGTATAGTAGTTATTAGTAGTGCTAGGCACAAATGATTTACAGACTTTTCTGAACTTTGCTAATACAACCATTTTCTATTTTGAAGCAACACATAAGAGGAGTCAAGCAGATATTATTTATTACAAGGCTTAGTTGAATACTTGATTCTGATTGGTTGTTTGTAACCAAGCGTTTGTTTTAGAAGTATGTGGCCATGTAATAAGCAGGATAATGTGCAGTGAGGAATTCATTATTCTGAATCTTTTATTGACCGCCTCGCTGCACATTATCCCTTACTTACTGTAAAACACTTGCTAAAGGATGCTTTGCAAACATTCGGGAGGATTAATTATTCCGCAATAATTTGCATTAGTTGGTCATTTCTATTATTGCTCTGGTATAACATAACAACTACTTAGTAGACTATGCATTATGTCAGGGCTACTTACTTCAGTTGCAATTTGACGCCAGGTGTCGTGTGAATCCCAATAGCTACCATAGATTGCACGGGGCGTGCCTCAAACTTTGAGCTCCGCCCACATTGAGACACGCCCGAATTGCACACTGAACGGGCGCAGCCATGACGTTGAGGGAAAGTACCCGGATGGGTTGCTCTCATCTATAAAATGAACAATTACTGAAACATAAGTGGCAGCACATAGCCATTGCCAGGGCTAATAAAGGAAATAGGTCATTAACGTGTCCTTTTTCCAATAGTACAGTTTGTCTTACTCATTCAGATGACTCAGTACACTTTGCTGCTTCAAACCATAGACTCTATGCTTCAAACTCATGTTATTTACCTGTATGGGGTCAAAGGCGTGTGTCTTGGGTTATGCTGTATAGTTAATTTTTGACTGGGCAGTGAAGATATTAAGATGCCATATGAGTCTGAGAATTTGTTTTTACTAAAGATTAACTAGACAAATTGGCCTTTGTGATGTAACATCAGTGTAAAAAATAGTTGTTGAGGTTTAAACCTGTTTATATTGACATGACACACTATGTCTCTGTCATGTTAGTGTGTGTCTATTGATCTGCCCCATTGTTGAATGACATCACAGGTTCACTGACTCTCAAATGTGTCACCTTAGTGCAGACTGGTTAGATATAAGTGTACTTAAAGACTTTCCAACCACTCACAATAAAATCTACTCTAAATGATGCATGATTTTGCATATGGCTCATGTTTTAAATTACATTTAAAAATATCTAAATTGTAGGAGACATTAGAAAATATCACCAATAAAAGAAATTGCACAGAATTGTTCCATTGTTTAAACTTTAGTTTAATATTGAGCAAACTGAATCAAGTCACACTTTTTCAGTCTTGAAAGAAATATTGTACAGGTGGTCACAAATGTGCGTTATCTTCCACTGTGAATTACAGTTTGCTGTAAATACATATACAACAACTACATGGCAGTGGGAAAACAGCACTGACCAATGTTTTAATTTTTGATTTGGCATGTATAATATTACATATCATCTCCTAATAATAAAAGATACATTATTAATCATTCCCCATTGTGAGATATCGCATATCACAGAAGGTTGAAGGGTTCTCCCTGAGCTCTAACTTTACAAAGACTGTTTCATCAGTGATTACAAAAAGGAGAAAAAAAAAGTTCCAAAATGTCTACCTGTTCAGGACTTAAGTAAAACTAATTTCTGACATATCAGCAGAATTACTCATGATAGCTTTTGCTATCCATTTTGTTTTCAGTCATTGTTGAATTCATAAGGTATTTTTGGCTATTGCATTTAGAGTGCGGACCTTGTTCGCATCTGTCACCTTCAGGCCGTACTCAGGTGCTGAAAAAGCTGCTCCCATCGTCACACTGGTGTTCCTGCGTAGGGGAATATCAGTTTTTTCAAAGCCTATAATTGCAAGAAATCTTGGAATTTATTAAAAAAAAATCCGACATACCTGAATTTCATGGCAGAATCCTTACTGGAGCGGGCAGAGCCGTGAAACTCTTGAGCACCCGAGCCCTCTAAAATTCTCTGAAGGTTCCTTTCAGTGATACCTCCTCCTGAATAAAAATAAAACATAGATTATCAAATAGTAACAAACCCTAACCCTAACCATTCATGTCTTCTATAGAATAGGGTACAATGGATCCTCATTCACAAAAGGAAAGGAGATAAGGCTGTTCAACAATTCTATCACCTAAAGGTATGCTGTTAATAACATCCACTGTTTGCATTGCAAATGTTGGAAAGATTGAAAACATCCTTACTTAAAGTGCACAGAACTAAGTATTTTACTGTATACATTGTACATGTGTTTTATATCTCCAGGCATTCCTGTTCAGAGAATATTGTGACCAACTCTATACTGCACACTTGTGGTCCAACTTCAGAAAAGCAATCTCCCAGAGACTTCAAGTAGCTGAGTATATATATATATATATATATATATATATATATATATAAGAACTAGATGGTGTAGTACAAGTGTCATGGACAAAGAAGTCAATACTTTACAAACTGCTCTAAGAAATCTAAGTTTATTTATATTTGCCAGTTTAATTACTCTGAGAAGAAATTGTCTGGAGACATTGTTATAGTTGTGTTGTTTTGTAATGACATGTCTTTAACCTGGAGCCCTCAGTCTCTAATACAATTTTGATTTGATTGATTATACAAGAAACAAGTACTAACCTGGCATGATGGCAATTCTCCCTTTAGCCTGTTGAAGATAAGAAACAGTGGAGTATAGGATATAAAAATTGTAGGAAGGCAGAGACAAAAGCTGCACATTTAAGTAGCCTTGCCATTCTCCTATGCTTGCATTCAACCATGTATGTGTACATAAAATGTATACATACCTGATCAACGAGCCGTTTGATGAGAGGGAGTCCCTCCAAAGCAGAGTTCTCACAACCACTTGTCAACAGACGCTCGAACCCCAATGATATCAGAGTCTCCAGAGCAACCACTGGGTCGTGAACCATGTCAAACGCTGCAATAGGATCAATATCAGTTTAAAAACATGAGTTCAGAAGTCTTTCACGGCAATGTAATCACTCTACTTTGCTATTATTCCATTGAGGCTTTTCTGTAGTGTAGTTGCTGGCAGCTGCATGGAATTAAAAAAAAAAAAATTATATGTTTAAGTTGAAGAAGAAAAATCTTACCTCGGTGGAAGGTGACTGGTAAAGGTCGGGCAGCAACTAGTGAGCGAAAAATGACAAACAGAAAAGTACATTAAACAATACGAACCTCAAACTAAATACAATCAAAAGATGCAGTATGAAAACATTGCATATATGGCTTCTATAAACCATAGAGACATGATCAAGTAAAAATGCAGACAATACCCAGAAACTCCATACAGAGCTCTGCATCCACCCGTCCATCCTCTGTCAGGGCTCCCAGCACTAGTCCGTCAGCCCTGTGGCTCTTCATCAGCTCTATGTCCTTCCTCATCACCTCCACTTCCTGGTCTGAGTATAGGAAGTCCCCCCCACGAGGCCGTATCATGACGTAGACTGGGGTCTTTACATACTGCTTCACTACCTGCAGCAGACCTGTGGCAAAAGCAAAAATGGTGGCATAAGCAAGTTTTTAGGTTGTGTTTCTGTGTGTGACTTTATTTAACAGCGACAGTGCATGAATCCTTGAGCTTCTGGGACCGTCCACACAGCAGCGTTAAAAAAATCTTGGAGGTGGGCGTATCTGAAGCTTGGGGATTTTTTGCGAGCAAGGCACCAACAACCAATCACATGAATCTCCCGCCCCCGACATACGAAGCAAAAAAGTTTGAAGTAAACTGGATATAAACTCCCCAAACAGGCGAAAACATACCACTGTCTCTGCCACCTCCCTCCATGCCTGGCTCCTCCGGTTTATATCCCGGTAGGTAAATAGGGACTGGTCATAAAGCACCGGGTGATTCCCTACCGCTAATTTCTCCTCCATTTTTTGGAATATGAGGAAATGACCTGCGGTATGTCTCTCCCAGCATACACGCGGTTTGATTGGCTAGCGCTTGAACTGTCAGATTTCTATACACGGGATTTGATTGGCTGACGCTTCCACCTCAGCTTCAAAAGTTGCTCAACTTTGAATCCTGAAAATCCTGAAAATCTCCGCTCGCCTGCCCACAATGCAGTTCGGCGAAAAGTGAGGCAAAGTGACGTCACCCCATTCAAAGTGAATGGGCAAGATTTTTTTAACGCTGCTGTGTAGACGGTCCGTGAATGGGCAGAAGCGTTTCAAGATTTTTTAACGCTGCTGTGTAGACGGTCCGTGAATGGGCAGAAGCGTTTCAAGATTTTTTAACGCTGCTGTGTGGACGGTCCGAGATGTAAGCTAACCTTCCTCTGGCTGCCAACAGTCTGAGAAACTGAGTAAGACTTTGGAATATTCAACCTAAAACTAACTTCACCACAGTGGTGAGCAACTATGATAAGCAGGTGCAGCTTTTATACCAAGTGTAATAATTGAATAACAAAATAAGACAACAGAAACACCTCACACAATTTATTTCTGATAAACTAGGTTCTTAATGATATGAAGAAGGAGTGGTAGTTGGTACAGTTCCTCTTGTGTAAGCTGTTCCAATTGAATGCTCTTCAAGATACAAAAGGGTTTATGGTTGTGGATGAATGAATGGACACAAATGAACTGAGCTCACCTAGACTGGGCGTGAGTCCTCCCTCAAGAAGACTAGAACACAGTTCAAGTCGACCTGCACCTGTCAGGAGAGACACACGGTCAGATATACCCGAGACACCGTCTGCTTAACTGCTTTATTATGTTGAGTTTAATACCAAAAGCGCAACAGCGTGGACTGCACATGACCAACCTCCTCGTTCAGCATTGATAGCAGACTCCACGGAGTCCACACACGCCTCCATCAAAAAACTCTCAGCCATTCTCACAGCCTGGATAGTGATACATGAAACAGACAGACAGTAGCAGAAAGAGATGCATTGTGAATGTGTTAAATGAAACGCCCAAACGTTTTGACTTCTAAAACAACTACCTTTCAAATCAACTTCCTCTTGATTCATGGGAGCATATTAGTGGATTAGAAGTGATATGAAGTCAGTACATTGGGGAACTGGTTAATTTCAGCGCCTACACCCATAGATATATGCCTACACCTACCAGTGGATCAACGTTTCCTGGTTAGTTGAATTTCAAACACACGGTATGGTGGATGGGCGGTGCTTTACTGGTTATGCATCAATACTGGGATAGAGGGAAGAGCGTGGCCGCCCATGCGGGATACGCTAAGACACAAAACATGCACCAACGACCTCGTCCCGTCTCGAGATAATACAATTTATAAAATAATACAACATTCATTATTCTGATAAGTCTTTTACATTTTGTGTTTTAAGTCTATCAAAAGGGGAAAAAAATGTCCTCGCTAAATGTCTGTGACGTCATGAGGTTAAAGTTGAATTGGACTGTTAGGAAACCCTTTATATATACAGTGGAAACGAAACGAACCCAAACAGGTTGTGTAATAGCCGGTTACAGCTTTAACCCAGGTTTCATCTTTTCTACATCACTTCAGGACCAGTTATTAGATAAAGCTCAACGATGCTACTATCTTCACTACGGACAACCTTGTTCTACGGCTGCAGAAATGTTACCAAGGGATTTCAACATACCACTGTGAGTATATAGCTAGCTCCTGATATCAGCTAACTAGCTAGAGAAGCATTAAAAGGTCAGACTGCACTGCAAGCAATTTACACTTATATCATATAATACGATACGGGAGACAGTTTCGAAAAGCTAGCCCATCAGCTAACACCTTTATGTTTCACTTTGCCGTGGTTTTTAACGTGTATTAAAACAAGTTAGTGCATCCTACGTTACCTGGGTGTTTGTACTCTTCAGCAGTCACGTCCGCAACGTTATCAGTCAAATGAATAGCTAATTTTACGGTTACGTTAACAACTTCCCATGATACCGACCTTACGTTCGCGTTTATGATAAACCAATATTATTAATTTCGTTATAACGTCAGGAATATAACTTCATTATTTAAATGTCCAATAACTACATTTCCCTATCGACCAGAGACACTGAACCAAACCTGCACATATTTTACAAATAAGTCGTCTCCTGGACATTTACTGAGTAAATCTATCATAGGAGAGGTTATAGGAGAAAGCAGGGTCATCTTGTGTGAAATGCTCAGATGAATATAAACACCTGAATACTACCCACATGTGATTCTTGTTTTATTTTTAATATAAGGGACATCAATATTATGCAATCTCCACCGTTTGGGAAGAGTTTTAGTTAATACAAAATACGTTTTTTAAACTAAATTGTGAATTAAATGTCTCAATGGACTGGCTTTGTATAACCACATGTTATGAAACCAACATTACCACATGTTATGAAACAAACATTACCTAAGCCTTGGCCCAAGGTTGGAAGAAAACTTTGTTGAAGGAGCTTTCATTGGGTTGTTGTTAATTTAGCAAGGTAAATGTGACAGTTTTTTTCTCTTTTAAATGTACAATATCAGCGAAGTCCACAGCCTCGACAATGGCTTGTGAAGAGAGGTCAGAGCACCATCACTGTGGAGGCTGGGGCTTCCTCCGCCCGGGTAGCAGCTACTGTCCCCAACGTGGCCACAAATCGCACTGTAGGTCAATGGTTAATCGGCTGCAGCGGGCTGGTGGTTGGAGCTATTGTATTGGGTGGTGTCACAAGGTAAAGCGACGTTTGTTTATTACAGTCGTTCTCATATTAAAGTGGTGTTGATAGATAGTACTTACTGTATATGTGCATTTGTTTCATCAGGCTAACAGAATCAGGACTTTCCATGGTTGACTGGCATCTGGTGAGAGAGATGAAACCACCTCAGGGGCAATTAGAGTGGGAGGCTGAGTTCTCAAAGTACCAACAGTTTCCCGAATTCAAAATGTAATGCTCCAACTTTTCTGTTTACCATATGGCACACTTTTTAAACGCACCCCATCACTTAAAATGAAAACACACGTTTGTAAGCGGCCTCATTTTTAATTAATTAATGCTGGTGCTTGAGGTGTCAGCTAAATTTGTCATTTTATTTCCACAGAATGAACCATGACATGACTCTGCCAGAGTTTAAGTTTATCTTCTACATGGAGTGGGGCCATCGTATGTGGGGGAGGCTGGTTGGACTTGCGTACATCCTCCCCACCGTTTACTTCTGGAAGAAAGGATACTTCACTCGCTCCATGAAGGGAAGAGTGCTTGGACTTTGTGGATTTGTCTTCTTCCAGGTAAGACTCAATACAACTGCGTTGGTGGGAGACTATCTTAGAAAGTTCATCCTTTGTGTACCTCTCTTTTCAGTGTTACTTTTTCGCACAGCATTTTTACACTTTTATTTTTCAAGATAAGCTTTGTAGTGTCTGTAATCAAATTGTATGGATGTCAAATTATATAAAAAAAACAACAACACATAAGTAACTGTCCTTGTGTGTGTGTGTCCTCTCAGGGACTTCTGGGGTGGTACATGGTGAAAAGCGGTCTGGAGGAGAAGCCTGAGTCTCATGACATCCCGCGGGTCAGCCAGTATCGTCTGAGTGCTCATCTTGGTTCGGCCTTGTTGCTTTACTCCGCCAGTCTCTGGACAGGGCTCACTCTGCTGCTGCCTATACACAAGGTACAGAAGCAGTCTCCTGCATTCAATTCTCCTATGATAATACCAAATATATTTTATTTCAGTCTGTGTGAGCAAATTATTTGTTTATTATTGATGAATGCATCTTTCTCACAGGTGGCAGAAACCAAAAACCTCACTCAGCTTAGGAGGTTTGCAAAGGGTACCGGTGGACTCGTGTTCCTTACGGCTCTTTCAGGTACTTTTTTAGTATTTTGTGAATGCATCATCATACACATATTCTTTTGAATGTACTTATGATGCTTTACGTTTCTCTTATAAGTTTTGGTAGTACAGTGCAATTTGCTTTAGAGCATGTTTAGAGAGTTAGTTAATACAAGAAAATATAAGTTGTAAAATGTAATCTAATGTAACAGATTGTTAGGATAGATGTATATGAATATTAATTTCGGAACCATTTCACAAATGCTTGATTACAGGGGCTTTTGTTGCTGGTTTGGATGCTGGGCTGGTGTATAACTCCTTCCCTAAGATGGGAGAACGATGGATCCCAGATGATGTTCTGGCATTCTCTCCAACCCTCAAAAACTTTTTTGAAAATCCCACAACTGTGCAGTTCGACCACAGAATTTTGGTATATTATTTCTAAATGGAATTTTTTATTAGTATGAGGCATGTGGATGCAGGTTGTTGATTGCATATTGTGTTTTCTAGGCTATCTCGTCTTTGACCGCGATCACAGGCCTCTATCTGTTCTCAAGGAGGATGTTGCTGCCCAGGAGGGCTAAGATCGCCATCAACCTTCTCACAGCAATGGCCTATGGACAGGTAGGCTACCAGTTAGCTCAGAAACATGTAACCTCTGTTTTTAAATGTCTATTACTCCTCAGTTTAACTAAACTCTGTGTGTTTGTGCTCCTCAGGTCGCGCTCGGTATCAGCACCCTGTTACTCTATGTCCCCACTCCACTGGCAGCAATTCACCAGTCTGGCTCTGTGGCTCTTCTCTCACTGGCTATTTGGGTTCTGGCAGAGCTTCGCAAGATGCCCAAGTAAACGGTTCCTCCATGAGGGAAAAATCTAATCCCTAATAGCCACACTTCACTAAGAGCCAGCAGTGTCCTTGTCAACTTGAGGCCTTCACAGACAAAAATGAAACATGGCAAGCATTACAAAAGTCTAATTCAACACTGGACTATTATGCATATCTCTCCTGTGGTGACCAATGTTTCATAACAGGGTTTTAAAAGCAGGGTGTTCTTGAAATGTTGTTGATCAAATATTACGAGAATACATCAAGGCCATCGTTGAGAAATCGAATGAACCACGAAGATGAAAACTTGATGTGATTAGTTTTGTGAGGATCGAAACAAAGAGATGCAAAAGCAAACAGATTTTCAGTTTCTTGTCAGCTTTAATGACAACAACATTTCCATGAAGGATATGTATTTGTTTTGCAGGTTTTTTTGTTCATGTTCACAGTTTTAACAGAATGCTTTTTGACTGAATATGGTAACTAAGTAGTTGCTCACCTGTTGCCTTGTGTCTGGTCATAAATTGCCTATTAGTTCAATCAGATGTGGCTGTTGGGATTATATGTATAAATGTGTATATTTAAGTTATGAACTGTTTCTTCCTGACATTGTGATGCTGAATTATGAGGTATAACCTATGTAGATTTTGATTTGTTGCTTTGTACCATATGTCAAAAAAATATAAAGATAAATGCACTGTCCTATTTTAATACAATTCAAACTCAACTCTATTTTGCATAGTAACTGTGATTTTTATTGTCTCTGTACAAAATATACACATTTTGGATACTTTATGCAACCGGTTGAGGCTAGCTAACTAGACAGTCAGTACAACGGGTTAGTAGGTTCTCATTGTTCTAGACACAGTACATGCGGGTATAGACTGGTTTTACTTGTGGTCTGGAATAAAATCTAAAAACGATTGGCAAGGAACAATCAGAGTCAAACCACTTTAACCCCAGACGGGAAAAAAATGAAGAACAGAAAAAAAGAAAATTGCAGGGCAGGAAGTGCATATTGTCATCAGGGCCATAGTGCTCCCTGTCACTGTGCTCAGAGAAGATTGCGAGGTTGAATACTTGGAAAAGTGCTGATAAGGGGTGGACATTATTGCTACTCCATGTCAGTCTCTCTGCATTTTAAGGAAATAACCAATTAATTCAACGTTTGAGGGCCTCTTTCTTACACCCTGATAGATAGACAGTATTTCTGGTGGTTGCAAATTATTCACATGCCTTTCTGATAAAGTGTCGGTTAACAACTCAACCACACTTGATTTTGGGTAATGTGTAGGAAAACCACATGGACATTTTACCTAATTACATGTCTTTATCTCTGCTTGCCCCTTGTCATATTGACAATACAGCATCACCCTCTCTCTTCACCCACTGGTGGGCCTTTTGTCTTTATTTAAAGTGGCTTTATAAACGTCTGTAATTTATATTTGGTCTCTTTGGTGTAACGGAGAGAGGGAGAATAGAGAATGACGGGTAGGGGAACTATGTTTTTAAATCACGTCTCTCACTAACAGCACGCACACACATACTATGCCTCTTTCAAATTGAATGAGCCTAATTTAATGCAAGAGGGGTTTTGAATATTTTTTAAGTGGTAGAACCTGCTACAGCCACACAACATTTCTGATTACAAGAGGTTCACAAGTACAATCTGCAATCTAATAATTCCCCTTTGATGTATAGAAAGACTTGTACGACTGTGGTATGCCTTTCCTTTGTCAAAGGAGGCTGGGATGATGAAAACAGCTTGTTGAGTATAGTGCAACCCCCACATTGTACTGCCTAATATCACACCAATGGGAATGCTAGAAAATGTACAACAGTCAATAGACACCTACAGCTAGGACTGTAATAGTTTGGAAGGCTTGGGAACTATTCTACTAGAATCCCATGAATGGAGGTTGGTGTTGCCCCTTTACGTGAGAAAAATGGGTGACATCTCTTTCTGTTACACATGCACACACATGTACACAAAGGGTGAGGCACCTGTGAATGACTAAGAACAGCAGACAGACAAGCAGACTTTGGAGTATCTCTGTAAATAGATAATTGAATATTAGTGACATCATCATGCGATATTGTAATCAGTTCCTCGTGGAAAACAACACGATTGAACCTCCATCTGTAAAACCAAAATGCTTGGATCTCAAATTTGTCAGTTGTTTCCTCAGGAAGTGTCTTTCTCTCTCTCGCCCACAAGATGGCGGCAGATTCATTTCTATATTCATGGCCGGTGGAGTCTTGCGGCTCCAGGGAGATTTTACCTGCATGCACAGAGGCAGGATCGGATTCACAAATCCAAATCTCAGCCACCACAGGGAAATAGGAATAGTGATCTTAGATCAAGGTTTGGAGGCAACTTGCGCCCTCTGAGTTCAGCCAGCACATGCTGCGATAGATCCTCCATCAGTAGTAATACATAACAGTTCAAACAAAACAGGTGTGTGCCAGTGCCTGTGATCCCGCTGCTGTCCTTCTTACTCTGTGCCTCCGGGGTAAAACTAAGGTTCTGCATGATGAAGGAAGTCAGGAAAACTCCATTGTTGCTGGGACAAATGTCCCGGGGTCAGGGTAGAGGGAGACAGTCTCTCGGTGTCCTCAGGACTCACAGCTCTCAACAGACACACAAGCACAAGCTTGCAAGTCAGAAAATGGCCACACATACTCACACATTCACAAATTCTCTTTGTCTCTTTTTAATCCCAAATCCTCTCATACACACACATACTCCCCTCCCTGGTGCCAGGGACTCTGATCCAGGTTCCTAGATGACGTTGTCAAACAGCTGCATGGACTGCATTATGCTCTCATCCTAGAAAGAGACAAGGGGTTTGGAAAAGGTGTTATTTCTCATTATGTGTAATCCAAATGATTCACAATAAGGTTAGTGAAGATTGTAAGGTACAGTCAACCAGTAATAACGCCTACTCAGGCCCTTTCCAAAGTAAAAATAAACACCAACCAGCACCTCTAAAGCCCACTAATCAACATGTTATGTCACATTCTTTATAGAGAGTTAAATATTTCGTTATGCTAAACTAAGCTAATTGGCTCAAAGCTTTAGCTACACATTTAATATACATACATGAAAAAGTAGTCAATATTAGTAAATGTTATACTGTTCCTTCAGGATTTAAAATCCACTTTTTCATCCCACCTTTTTGCATGACTCTATGAACTCTTCTATGGTGACCACGCCGTCTTTATTCCGGTCCATTTTCTGAAAAAAAAATATAACAGGAAAACATTTATTCACTGAAAAACAGTAATTCAATAATTGTGTCTATTTAAAGGTAGGGTAGGTAAGTTTGAGAAACCGGCTCGAGATACACTTTTTGTTATATTCCATGGAATGCTCTTAACATCCCGATAGCAATGAATATCTGAAGTGCTTTGACAAAAAATCCATTAAAAAATGTCATCAGTGGAAGCTGTAATACTGTAAAAAGCACGACCAATCATTTTAGCCCGGCCCGGCTAAAATAACTGGACGGCCTACCTGCCTGTCAGCCTTCCATCTGTGCACAAACTTATCTCGTGCCCTCATTGGTCATGTGCGCGTTCGTGTGTGTTGGAGGAGGGGCTCTGTAAGGAAGTGGCAGATTTTCTCCGGTTGTGTATTTTCAAATTCTAGCGCACTCGAGCCGGTTTCTCAAACTTACCTACCCTACCTTTAAGGAATAACACTTTGAGATGTACCATCTGGTTTTCAAGGGGGCCCTCAACGTTGATAATACAATATAAGCACAAGAAAGTAAAAAAAAAAAATAGCAATGAAAATAAGTGAGGAATTAAAAAAATATATCAAACGAATGATCAAATAATTACACAATCAGGAGTTTTTTTCTTCCAATCAGAAGAATCAGTATATTATCTATCAGTAATAGATATAGACCTGGAAGAAGCTCTCCACATGTTCTCGTGGAATATCGTCCTGCATGGAGGGGTATGTGTACTTCCCCATCATGTCATAGATGGACCTCATGATGTCCAACATCTCCTAGACAGAACAAGGACAGGACAAAAGAGCGAAAATATTATTGAAGATGTAGAATTATTTAGAGAACATCAGTTTGCTGTGGTCAGGTTTATTCTTTTAGAAGTATAGAGGTCATGAGTCCGAGAGCATAGTTTTTATTTCGTCTTGTTTGATTACAAAATGATTAACTTGCATTGAGTATATTACACAATGTTCATTTGATTTGAATGTAGTTTAATATGGTTAAATATGACATCTGTGACAAATTCCGTTTATATAATGGTTATTTATAGCCATAAATACCACAGGGAATGATTGTCATACTGAGGCAAAGTTCTACATTTCAAATATATAAGCTGATGTATTCAGGGATCAAAATCTGAACAGACAATGTCAATTCCCACAAAAAATGAAATGTAATATCGTACTTCCACATATCCCAGAACACCAAGGACATGACCTAGTCATTCGTATGTCTCTCGCCTCCTCTTCCAACCCCACCCTAAACCTCCACCTGCCTCTGCCCCACAAACAGCCACTGTGTTTACCTCTTTGGTGATGCAGCCATCTTTGTTAAGGTCATAGAGGTTAAACGCCCAGTTTAACCGGTCATTTATGGTCCCTCTCAGGATAATAGACAGGCCAAATACAAAGTCCTGAAAAGATTGCAAACCATTTACTGTTTTGTTTAGGCATCACTTCAATCTTGACACAGTAAATAAAGTCAAATCTTCATCACAGCACTAATCTCTGTAGGCAGGCATTCAAAGGAAAACATATTTGTGAGGACACAGCAGTGGTGGCAAACTTCACCGGAGCACACATTTGTTGTTATTTCTAAAAAGGAAACCGATATAAAATTAGAGCTCACCTCGAAACTAATAGAGCCGTTCTTGTTAGTGTCGAAAGCTTCAAACAGGAAATGTGCATACATACTTGAATCTGCAAAGGTAGAGACTTACAATAACCTGCGTGCCCTCAAAACATGAAGCAAAGTCTTTCAACAGTATTAGCAGCCAGCTAAATATAGCCAAGATATAAGAATCATTTCAAATAGAACTGGAGGCGAGTGGTTAACATTTCATCAACCAAAATATCATGAAATGAAAAATTGCTTTGCCTCCTAGCAGTGCATGGACTATGGTTCAGCACTGCAGAGTACATTTATAATGAGTTAATTATGTTCATTTCATCATGAAAATGTCAAATTCATTGTGTACTCTGCGGAATCAAATACATTGTGTTATTTGCATTTTTACCTGAAGTCTATGAAATAAATGAAGATGGAGAGAATGGTGAACATTAAAGTAGTATGGACACAGTTGTAGATCTTCAGGTTTAGCAGTAGGGGGTTTGACAACTCACCTCCCTGTGGAAAGAACTGGGAATAAATTGTCTTAAAGTTCTCCTCATTCACCACACCACATGGACACTCCTGGGAAAGAAATGTAAATAAGGAAAATTAGTTCTCTGCTAGCAAATTAAGGATTACATGGTAACTTTGGATCTGACAAGGCTTATACTGCTATCAATTCCCATAATGATGTAATAGAAGCAGTCTCTTTTCCAGCCAGACCTACATTTTTGAAGCCCCTGTAGAGGACTTGCAGCTCTTTTTTGGTGAACTTAGTCTGCTCCTGAAGCTTGTCCATGCTTTCAGGGCGATGACACACAGTGGATAACTCAAAATCATCTTCCACGCTGTCTGTGTGAGGGAGAGACCAGAGTTAGTTATCATCACTACATCCACAACAACATGCAGCAGCCATGATCCGGCAAACATATTTTAATGAAGTCATCAAACTGAAATTGAGTTAGTCATCCAAGTCTTATACAAAGAGCATACCAACATCCTTCATTGACAATAATGTTAGTCGTATTGTATTACGTCACTGTATCAAATAAAGAGTTAATGCAATTTTCTACATACAATTGTGACAACTACGTCAAGCGTTTTCCACACATCACTGTTCCAGGACATAATACTGTAGTAATGCGTGTATAAAAAGTCTACATTTCTCAAGTTCAAATGCACAATATGTTATTTTTATTTCACTAAAGATACCTTAATCGAAACAACAATAAAGTGGCCTTGTGAGACAGCATCTTTTGGTTAAAATGTATTCAGTGTTTCTTGTGATTGTTTCTCTAAATGACTTAGGATTCAGACTTTAAGGAGACAAATTACTTACAGAGATCTCTACCTGTCCAAAAGAAACAGACACGGTTAGATCAGCTTGTTTTTTCTGAAAATGTAATATCTAGAAGAAGTGGCTCTGAATGTTCAATGTCTGAAATCCTTCATCAAGTTAAAATATTCAGTTAAACGTAAAAGAACTGCATTGAAAAAATGTGTCTAGATACAAAGTCGATAAATGACTTATAGACATCAACAATGTTAATGCATGCTTAAAGGGGTCACAACACCATTATAGGTGACCATGTGAAATGGTTACCCTGTTAAGAATTACGTTTATTTCTGGGTTTTAAAATGTTGGAAACCTTTGTGAAAATGTATGTACACAATTTAAAGAAACACACAACATAGGTAAAGTAGTTTATAGACAATTTAATGTCACCTATTGAACTTGTGAGAGAAAGTGAGAGAAGAGGATAAACAGGAACAAAAGAGGCGTTTCAAAAGGCGTGGAGACGTAACCACACACAAACGTACACACCGCGCACTCACACACACACACATTGCCCAAGGGAACACACGCTTCAAATCCTAAACATTCAAAAAGGGGTCTGACCCATTAGCAGCAACAAGGTCAGACAGCGTGTGCTCTGACTGTTTCCCAGGCTGCGTGTACACAACTGCCTCTACATAAGCGTCTGAATGAATCTTCTGAATTGACTAAAGAGTCCAGACACAAGGAAGGAAGTGGAGATGTATAGAGAGTGAAGGAGCACTTGCTTTGACTGATAGAAGGGGCAGCCTCGGGCTTGCAGCATGGCAGCAGCTTGAGGAATCGCTGCTTTATGGTTTTTTTGCTTTGGCTGGTGGAAGGATTACCTGTAATCACCAACCATAGCACAAAGGTTAGACACATGCACCACACGCAATTTTCAAAATCAAAGTCTTTTTTCACACACACATGCCTGTAAAAACCAAATAAACACTCCATGCGTTGGACAGATGCAACAACAGACTGATTCATGCCGTTTATTCAAATGATTAATTGCCTGTTGACCTGGATCAGCGATGGGAGACCGTGAGTACCTCTTCAAACAGAGATATTATCACACAACAGCAGCACAGCCAACCCCTGGGAACACACCGCGTCCCTGATCAGACTGGCTCATACGTCAATGTTACATTCAGAAAAACTGTGGAGAAAAAAAGCCCATTCGTCAGTCTGTTTAATTCACAATCGACTTAAAGACTTAATTTCACTTGATAGTAGAATATAATTTGCCAGACAGATGTACTGCACAAAGCCTCCACCAGAGCCAATCATATCTGTCACCACTGAGCAGTTCACCTCAAAGCGAGCAAACCTCATAATTAAGGCATGTCTAACCGAGGAAGTAAAACACTTTTGCAAATATGAACCTGTGTACCGACTCTGTGTTGTTTTTCCCTGTTGTCTCTGCACCTCAGGGACTGTGGCCCTCCTGACCTGTGGCTCTGGACTCATTTGGAGCCAAAACGGTAGAACACATTGTCCCATGGTTGCCAGATAAATACATCCAGCCGCCAAGCACTGGCTCAGCCCTCTGCCTCGAGGTCTCTTTGAGTGTTAATAGATAATTTTTTTCCACATGGATCCGACATCTGATCATAACACAGAAATCATATTGCCTGACCATCTGCCGAAGTTCAAAAATGAATCGGAGTACATTTTTCAAATAAAGTAAATCTTTAATTATGTCTGATGGCAAGTAATCACATTGTATTTCTGATCGGTGGATGATGTAGCAAATGCTGCTACTACTACTGAATAGACTAATCTACTAAATGAACCACAGACAATAGGGTTTTATCAATTGCTGTTCCAAACCTCAAGAACTTTCATTCTTAAATCAACATTTAAGAATGAATGTAGTCAGAACAACAGAAATGACTCTCTTACTCTTTTGTACCCCTCAAGAAAAACAAGCCCCTTTTTTCCCCAGGCTTTACATGAGGGAACAAGCTCCCCAATAATATCAGGAAAGATGTCTACAAATCTTCTGTTGCAGACCGAAAACCCACCTTTTCTTCCGAACAATAAAAACATTTCTCTATAGGCTGGCACTTAAAATGGTTATTTAGAGCTAATGTTCGTGCAGGATTCTTTGTATTTTGAGTTTGTATCTTCATTGTTAATTGCATTACATGTAAGTCACTTTGGATAAATGTGTCAGCTAAATCAAATAGTACAACAGTAATGTCATACTTTATTCTACAATATCATGACAGCAGGTGAAAATCAACATGATATGACTAAAAGCTCCAGAGCTGTGACCTCAGGGTGAGAGTGTTTAGTCAGCTTTTTTAACTATATACACTATGAATGGTTTATGTGTAGTTTGTAGGTACATTTATTACATAAATAACATCATATTACATTTCATTAAATGTTTTTAAGTATACATATTAATTGTAACTAGCAACTCTGACTGTAAAATAAAATTAGTATAGTATTTGAGTTGAGAGTAGCAAACACAAGTAGTCAAAATAAAACTACTATACACAACATGTACTTAAATAATACATGTGCTTGCAACCAGTGCTTTTTTAAAGCAACCTTCATAACACTGTTTATTATTGTGCTACAGATTCAGCTCGTCTCCAGGTGTGAGTAAACGAAATGTAATTTGTACTGATTGTTCTGAAGGCCTGCACAGTGAAAAAAGTATAAATCATTTTCGCTTCCTTTCTTCTACATGAAACACAGAGCTTGTTTGAGGACTGACGCACCTTTCCTCCCCCCTTGTCTCACAGCCCTCTCTCCATCTCCTTTGTTTCTATCTCTGTAGTTTTGCTCTTGCTGCTGATGAAATTCCTTGATTTTTGTTTTTGAGTAAATCTGCTGTATCTGTCTTGGCCAAGTTTGCCTTCAGAGAGATATGTTTGTTCTCAGAGGGATTAACCTGATTTTAATGTGCAAAGGCACAGCGCCCTAAGGCCCCCTATATATTATAAATATTGCCCCAAAAACATCTTCGTAAACATCTACTAGCATCTATCTAAGAAACACAACCTGTATGTATTCTATTTCACAACTGTTTTAAAGCATAGTATCAAATTAGAAGTCAGAGAGATTACTTATGATGTTGTATCTTGTACTCACAGAACAATGTTGTTGAAAGCAGTCTTTTGTGAAAACTAGTAGGTTACTGGGCTCATTACATTATAGAATTAACATATGATTCATTTATTGGAATCCTTTGAAGTCAACATTGTTTTTTGAGTGGAACTAACAATGAGACCACAAATGCTTTCATGTTTGCCAGAGTAGTCCAAGAAAAAAAATTGCATATTCTTCATGAGTCAGGGGGAAAAGCAATTTGCCATGATCATCAGCTGTTGTGCAGCGTAAAGATATTCTTCCCCAGCGCGCCCTGTAGTCAGTGTGCAATTAGAGTTCAATCGTTTTGGGCAAACTGACAAACCATCACAACTCTTCAGGAAATAAGAAAAACATATCTATTTTTAGCTTGATGGAAAACAATTTCTTTGCAACATCCAGTAATTTTTTAAGGAGCTCTGTTTCATAGTGACACTGAAACTACTATCAACTAAAGTGAGGCAGCATAGTGTTACAGTGATACTGTACTGTAGATCCAACAATGAACCCTCAGCAGTAATGTCTAGGTCCTCCTGAGATCTAGTGATAAGTGAAGTAGTACTGCAATTTAAACGTTTTAATATATTTAGAACGGATGGACTTCCTGTTGGTTTGGTTTGTTGTCTATGTCTCTGTGGTTACTGGTTTTAAATGAGGCCTGGGACCTGTAACTTATATTTATCTCCTCCCACTTTTCCTACCTATCTCTTCTTCAAGCTGCAGTGCATCTATTTAGTATTTCACTTTCATACATTAGGGGAACAAATAAAAGCATGCCTGAAAATCAGTGCAGCATAGATAAATATAACCCGTCATGTGGCTCCAATCTTCTCCACCCTACCTGGTTTGACACTGATGACATCACACGTGTTATCCTTCAGACTTTAAAAAGCTCCCTCCTTAGACACATTATGCTAAGTTGAGTAAGTTAGAAGGAAACACACCATACGTACTTCAGTACACAAACACACAATACGTACTTCAGTACACAAACACACACACACAAATGAAAGGTATGTGAAAAAATGAGGCCAATCTATTCTAAGTTTGACACTTAAGCAAAAACACATAGACACACCCTTTCCAGCTGTGTCTTTTCCTAACATCCCAAATTCATTTGTTTGCGTCCTCACTCGCTAACCGTTTCCCTTACCTTCTGTGGAAAGGTCGATAAGCCCCAGAAAGTGCATTAGTTTGAGGGAGCTGCAGACCACCAGGAGGATGCCCACTGTCTGCAGCCCCTCCACCTCCCACTGTTCTTGGAAGAACAGATGCATCCTTTCCCCCTTCCTCTTTTTCTGTTCCTTGCAACAAAAAATCTTTCTCTTGCCCCGGGGCAACCACTTGCCCCCCCTCAGCTCCAACCAGGAATGCACCGTCTTCGTCTCTTCAGTCTGTCCTCTCAGTCTCTCCTCCCAGTCTGTCCTCTCAGTCTCCCTCTATATGCCGGTACTCCTCCATCCTGTCTCAGGCACGGCTCCCCGCCCGCTTTCTTCACCGAAGGTAGATTGTTATTCTCCTCGTTTCTTCATGGAGAACAGTAAGTGCGTGGCAGCAGGACTGTCGGCTTGCTGTCCCCCCCCCCCCCTGCCGCCTCCGAGGCTGTCACAGGCTGTGTTACTTCCAGGTGTTTCAAGTTCGGACAATTCACTGTGTGTGTCCTGGCAGGTTGGCGGCAATTGTTTTCTGACTGTCTCTGCTTTTCCAGCCACTAACTATCAAACTCTCTCTACACTCTGCCTGTCCTCCCTCTCCCTCTCGTTTTTTTTGCCTTACCTCCGTCACTCTCCTCCTGCTGTGTCCCTCCCCATGTTTAATTGGGTCAGTGATGGGACTGGGTGCAGGGGAGGGAGAGGGGAAAAGAAGATAGATGGAAAAAGATTGAACCCTTGTGGGTTGGTAGGGGTAACAGAGAGGGTCGACATCCAAAAGACAGACGAGAATAATGAGGTGGGAGTGGGAGGAGAGACGGGGAAGGGAGGGGCAAGGTAGAAGGGGGGATAACAGCAACAGGGGTTTAGCAAGGACCGTATCCAAAAACAATTGATTTAAAAGATGTCGCCCAGCCAAAATTAAGATCAAAATGAAGAGAAGCACAAGAAGAAGCAAAGACTGACTAACATGATGGAGGCTGTGATGACGGAGAACGAAGCATCTGACCCAGCGGCTACTGTGGACAAACTCACAGATGTGGCAATGTCCCTAGAGTGTAAAGCAGACACACATGCACACCCAAACACACAGCCTGCAGGGAAAATCTGGCTATAACATGTATTCCATATATGCAATCCAGTGCAGTGGGGAATAGTTCAGTGCGGATGGGATACATTGATGCCACATCTGGCACACTGACGTCCTACCACCATCAGACTATCTCTGAATATTTGGAACAGAAAGCAAAAAAATATTTTTAAAGGGATGGAAGCATGGTCATGCATTTTGGTTTTCATGTAGATGTTTCTAGACTCCCCATTAAGATTCAACATACCTGACATGGGTCACGTGTATGAAAGATTTTTACCTTTTAACCTTTCAAAAATATTGCAGCTGGAAATCAATGACATTTCTGTAAATAAGCATAAATCATTTTAAAACATGACCAAAATGAATGTTTTCATTGTAAGATTCAGTCATTAGGTCATGGTGGGCAGCAGATTGCACTTTGTAATCCCAAAGGAAAACCTACCTTACATAAAATGATTCTTATGAGTTTTATTGCAGTGAAGTACACAGATTTTAAATTCCGGATAAAGAGAACATTAAGCAGATTTCCTCAGCTGAGGTACCAAATTTGCTATTGTCCTCCTAAAAAAACACAAATTAGAAAAATACCACGGTTTTGTTGAGTTTTGGTTATGTTAAGGAACAAAAAAACATGGTTCCAATGAAGGAAAGAGTATGGTGTGTGTTCAAAATCAGATTAGGTTAAGCTTTTGGGAGGAAATGAGTAGAGAACAAATGTCAGACATTTCGTTAAGTCATCAAACCACCCAACCTCTCCGGACTTATATGATCTACAAAATCTCATAAAATGTCCTTTTTTTCTCTAAATGGACAGGTGTGAAATTAACGGTTCTAAAGATCTTTGACTCTTAAACATAAACATATGTCATTTGAGGGAATTTGCTGATGCTCATGTTTATCATGTAAGTTGATGTTGGTAGAGAGAAAGTCAGATCATTTCGTGGAAAAAGTAGAATTGGCTAGATTTCAGCAAAAGTCGAAAGTGACAACCCTTTTGGTTCAAAGTGCTCCATCATTGTCATCCTCAAATCTACGCTGGGCTCAAAACTGTAAGCTAATGCTTTACGGGAAACTGAGATGGAAGACAGGAGGAATATTCAATCCCTAGTGCTTTTAAAGCCTCCTTTTGCCTTTATATTGGATATATGCATGGGTCCGTATATCTGTGCCTGTGGGCAGGTCCTCTTTACACAAGAGATGAACAAAAAAATGGGATGATGGAGGGGAGAGCAAAGGGAAGCTGTGGGAGAGAGAGGTTTATACACACGGCTGGATCTGTCTGCAGTTTGATTAATGATTCTCACAGTCAGAATGAGAACAATAACTACGGTATAGCTGCTGAGCCTCGGGGAGCACACATATTAGTGCAGCCTTGAGAGACTGAACAACAGCACACTTAATCAGAGGCATACTCAAGCTTGTTGGTAAACAAGATGACAACAAGCAATGAGTTCATGTTCCAAGTCAGAAACTAGGCTCATGGATGCTCCAAGCACAACCATCATTCAATGTCAATTTAGGTGAGAGAGAAAACTGAGGCAAGTGAGTGCCTCAAGTATCATAAGAGAGATGTTACAGGCCTCTGATTGCACTGAAGCATTAGACATTATTACAAAAGGCTCTGCATGACCACAGAAACTAGATTACTGAAGAGATTTAATTGAAAAAAGGTTCATTAAATGTAATTTACTTGGTCATATTGAGTTATAATACATACATAATTACAATACCCTAGTTTGCATGCATATTATGGACACAATGAATTACAGGATACAAAAATGCAGTGACATATTGAGGCCAGTCAATTCTTGAACACAGTCTGCAGTCAAATCAAGGATGAAAGTGTGATAGATTAAGGCTGGTCGCACCTATCTGTCATTATCTATAAAGCACAACTCTATCTGTCATATTCAGAGACAGAAATATAAGATCAATTCATTGCAAATAAACCAACAAAAAAAGTCCCCTTTAACTTTAACTCAGACATGACGTGTCTGTGATTCCAGAAATATTGTAAGGCACTGACCTTTGACCTTGGTACTGTTGTTGCGGCTGTTTCTAATAATGGTAACATAAACTTTGGCCGCTGTCCTGTTGTAACCCTGCATGCAACGATTCTGTGACTTGGAGGTCATCAGATGTCTAGACGTCTACTGTAAAACTGCTGTGGACAAAATCGAAATAACATACAAACAATGCTTTGACAACATGTAAATGCCTATATATATATGCCAGTATGTCAGCATGTATCTAAAAGCTGCTACAAACGAAAATACAGTTGTGTTTTGAAACACAATTACGTAATGTCTAAATAGTGTACAGCCACACTATGGGCTCTCTGAAACTGTACTTAGGCACAGCAGGGATCTGAGCTAAATGCTAATGTGTGCATGCCAATGTGCTTTGGCTCATTAGCATTAAACACAGTGCAGCTGAGACTGATGTAAATGTCATTAGTTTGCCAGGTAATTAGTCACACACTTCAACCTAATGATGACACTACTATACATACAAAGTCATCGAATCCCCAAAGTGTCTACAATTCATCCTGAAGGGAACATAACATTTCAGGGCAATTCATCCAATAACTGTGCAGACATTTCACAAAAAAAACACATGTAAACCTCACAGTGGCGCTAGAGTGAAAGTCAAGGGTTTACCAGGGTATATTCTCTGGGGATCACAACATTTCATGGCAATCCGTCCTGTATCAACACATCGACATCGCTTTTGGCCATTACCGTTAGCATAACTAACAATCAACCAAATTGAGCAATTCTTCAACGCTACTCTTGATATACAAGTTTAAAACATCTACAACTGTTGATATGCTCACACATCAAGCTCTTCACATGACAGCTGTCCCTTCAATGCTAATCAGAGATGAGCTCTTTGAAGCTGTGTCCAACTGAGCGATCATGTTGCTCCATTTGCTTTGAACAGCGTGTGTGATATAATTAGCAGGCCAGTGGTGAGGGTACATAACAGCTTCCTAAAAGCTTCCTCGGGCAACTGTCTTTTCCCCCTTGACTTCCACTCATCAACTCAAAATGTCTTGTTAGGGCAGTGGGGTTCCTCCAGGGCAGACAATCACAGATGGACTTATTTGAGACAAGGATGTGACACCTGTATTCCGTACTAAGAGATGAACTGATCTTAATGTAATGTTGGTCGTGCACCAGCTTATAGTAAATACTGATCTATGGCATATGTTGACAATTACACCCACACACGCACTAAGACAGTTATATAATATTAGGATAATCAGTCTTAGTTGATTAGTCTCTGTGAGGCATATTTTGCCTGAAGCCAGCCACAGTGTAATTGAAATACCTCCATATTTAGACATCTACCTGGGCAATTATTCCTCTCAAAACTGATTAAAATGTCGAGAGAGGGTAGAGCGTGTGTGTGTGTGTGTGTGTGTGTGTGTGTGTGTGTGTGTGTGTGTGTGTGTGTGTGTGTGTGTGTGTGTGTGTGTGTGTGTGTGTAAATGCGTGCAGTGAAGAAGACACACAGGAGGTCATTGACAAATGGTGCTCAAAATTGGCTAGTGTGTTTCCAATTAGATAAGTGAAAGACGAGAATCATTTGCATAGATCATTAGCTTTTAAGGATATTTTTAATACAGCGTTGTGGGACAAAAAACGATTTATTCTACAGTCCTTTCAGCAGAAACTACAGAGAGCTGCTAATGAAATGTGCTCATGTGAGACGGAGGGATCAGAGAGGTTTTCTCCCTTTTGAGAAAACAAGACGTAATGGATTATTTCTTTGTACATCAACACGTATATACTGACATTCAAAGGAATAGTTATATTTAGACATTGAGGTTTTGGTCATACACTGTTTTGCTAAATGGCCATGTGCCTGTGTTTGGATACAAATAGAAGATCAGTTGAAGATAAAACTACTTGGTGGTAAATGTGAATATTTGAAGGTGTGAATACAACTTTACAACTATTAATGATTAAACATGTTTAATGGAGATGTATCTTACCTCTTAAGATCAGCCGAGCATAACATCCTTTATGGCCTTTTAGTTGAAAAAATGTGATACTTTGCTTTTAAATGAGTGTTTTTAAATGCCATTTTATAATATGTTTCTTAATGCTCTTAATGTCTTTCATTTTTGTAAAGCACTTTGAATTGCCTTGTGTTGAAAGGTGCTATATGAATAATCTTGCCTTGCTTTGCCTTACTTTTCTTTCCCAGTAAAAATGTATTTAAACATTAATAAAGTTATTAATTTTGATTATTAAACATTGGCTAGTTCTACCTTTTTTTTCAGAAACTGGATGGATAAAACAAGTTCCCCGCAAGTAGTTCACAGCATCAAGCATGACACAAACATTTTTTAAACAAGCATACACAAGCCAGAAAATATCTAACCTTCCAATACACTAATTGCAACAATTAACTTTTACACCTGCAGAGGGCAGTGCAAGGTAAGACATTTGGGTAGGAACCCTGGCTGAAGTCGAATAGTCCATTTAGCTTAGGAACCTTCCTAACGGAGCGAAATGACCCGGAAGTCCCTCAGTGGCAGCCATTGTCACTACCCGATCTGCCCCCCTTCCCGATCTGCACTGCGCATGTGCGAGATGGTTCGCCATATTTGACAACTACATACGGCAACTCTAATAGGACACTTGACACAGTGGCGTTTGGCAAAGCAGAAAAAGAACCGAGAGAGATGAGTTATTGTTATTACAACGTGACTTCACTATTATTTAACAACTCTTTTTATTGGGTTCTTTTATTTGGGGTTAAGTACATTGTCAGAATAAGTGAGAAATGGATTTAACTTCTGTTAGACAGCTATATGCCATACATTTTTGCATACATTCACAGTAAATATTTATTCAGTATGATAGCTGTCTAACAGAAGTGAAATCAATTTCTCACTTATTCTGACAATGTACTTAACCCCAAATAAAAGAACCCAATAAAAAGATTTGTTAAATAATAGTGAGGTGAAGTTTTAATAACAATAACTCATCTCTCTCGGTTTTTTGAGTTGTCTTTGTGTGCTTTGCCAAACGCCACTGTGTCAAGTATCCTAGTTGGGTTGCTGTACGGAGTTGTCCAATACGGCGGACCATCTCGCACATGCGTAGTACAGATCGGGCAGGGGGGCAGATCGGTAGTGACAGCCATGATAAGTGTCCGTTCGAATTCTCTATAGGCTCGTCTCAATACCCCTCCTCGACTCCTCTCTTCCCCTCCTCCGGGACTTGACCCGGAAATCGATCAAGACACGTCATGTTGAAGGACGTCCCAATAGCTGAAATAGAGTGGCGAAGTCCCTCCCCTTCCGGTGGAGCTCCATGGGACCTTATTTCGGAAAAAATATGTATTGAAGTCAATGGAGAGAGAAAGATTATCTTTCAATCCCGTTTGAATTGTGCCACGAATTACAAATATGATGTTTGTCAATTTAAAAGATAATTTTGCAAGTCAAAAAAAAATGTGTCGTAAAACTGTGAAGTAACACATTTTTTTGTGTGAAACTACTCTTTGTTTAACATTTTGGGTTACTTAATGTTACTTCATGTTAAGGCTAATAAAAATGACAAGGCTGTAATGCTAACTAACGTGCTAGCTACTAGCTATGTAGCTAACTTGATCAAGCCACTCCTGGTCCTTTCATCAGACGGGAAGCGAAAGAACGAGCAAGACCCATTGCTGGTATGATAACAGGTTATACTAACAATTTAAGTAATGTTTAATGATCTTGAACGTCACTAAAACATAGCTATTAAGAAAGCTATTTCATAAATGGCTAGATCTTGATAAATAACAATTATTTGTTTTTGTTTTGTGTTAAAATATTCAGTAGTTAAATTATTTAAAATGCACAGTCCTGAATGTGGGTTTGTGGTGAATGTGGGGATCTACAGGACACATGTTCAGAGTAAAGGCTTTCACATTATTATAATTTTATTGAAATGTACATTTTACACCACAACGGAACACAAAAGCAGGACCAACCATCATACATTGAATTCCTTGACTAACAAGAGAAAGATTCATTCATTTAAATAAATATTTAACAACAAATGGGCCGGTTCTAAAGGGTTAGTCAGTTAAACCCGATGAGAGGGGATACAGCTGTGCACATGTCATCATTAACAGACGTCGTTTAAGAGTGACGTTTGAGTGAACGAGGACATCCCAATTAATACCTGAGGACTCCTCTGTCCTCACTCGTGTCTCTCGCTCGCATCTTACGGACGCGGAGCTAAAACGCAAGGAAGGGACGCGAGTGAGGGAAAGGAGGAGTCGAGGAGGGGTATTGAGATGAGGCTTCTGATAGGAAAGGAGGTTTCAAACTTCCTTTATAACCTCCTTTAGCTTAGGAACCACTGGACCTCCCTTTACGAAAGGAGAGGAGAAAATGCTGCCCCACAATGCCTTGCGGCCGCAGCATTTGCTTTGCCGTCACACAACAGTCGGCCGTTCACGGAAACAACCGATTATGACCGAGAAATGATATCATGAAAGTTACGGTGCTTATTAAGCTTTTTAAAACGTATGTGGTAAGTTGCCAAAGTGCTTTGTTTTGAACGTTCATCAGTATTATAATCAAAAAGAGAAATATGAACGTTAGTTTTTACTGAAATGATCAAATAAAGTCAACATTTCACAGTCTTTACTGAGCTGTGTGGGGGTTGTTCAACTTTTAAAAGATGTTTGAATGGTGATATACACAGTGATAGATGTTAAGGACTAACGTTTATAATAAATACATTTGTATTGATTTTAAGATATTTTCATAGTTCATACAATCATACGTATTGGGATCATTTGTATTAATGTGGACCAGAGGGAGAGGGTGACGAGCATAAGTTTCACTTCCCTTTTTTATTTCAATTCCAACTTTGGTCATGAAGAATATGTTTCTCTGTTGACCCCGTTCATAAAGCATAAAGCAACAGCATCAGAGCACGGTGCAGAGTCTCTAGATGAGTTTACAGTAGTCCCTCGTTCTTATTAAACATCCATGTTGTAGTCCGCTGTATAGAAAACTGTAGTTTCCATAGTTTCCCCACAGCAGCAGACGCACATTTATGATGTCCGCTGGTGACGTGTTTATGGGTTAGAAAGGGTCTGCTGCACCTTCTAGTAGGTTCAGAAGGCCTTTGTTATTTATTCACATGTTTGCCCACCGATACAAATACAATACGATGTGGATCTATAGTGGTCTAATAATGACGTAGCAAAGGAGGAAATGAGGTAAGATAATGTGGTGAAAGGAGCAACAAGTCCATGCAGACAAAGGGTGTGGGGGGGGGGATATATGGGTGGTTAATGGGTGGATGTATGGATGTATGGACGGGTCAAATAAGACATACATTTTACCCAGGAGACAGCTGTCAGTGTCATGTGTGAAGACATAACTGAATACATTGACTTATTATAAGTCACGTAATACGTAAAAAAACATACCAATGTAACCCAAGCCATGATCCTTTTCTTAACCTAACCAAGTCGTTTTTGCTGCAAAAACCTTAGACACGTTATTCTGTTTAAATTCACAATGTTAACCAGGTGCTTAAAACAGTGATTGTTAAGTTTCACTTTTATTTTAGCAACCTGCAGTAGCTGCAGTCTTCCCAATTTGCCTCTTCTGTAGCAACACAACGAAACTGATAACAACTAGTAACGGGTCAAAAACGTGATAACGTTTTATCATGTGTTTCGGACCAGACTGAACAATTATTTTAAACATGGATTAATTGCCATAATATTTGCAACAGTTCTCCTGAGCCCAAGATAGGTATTCCTACCAACTTTTTTGATACCTAGACATTTACTTTAAGGTCGACATGAGGTTGACATCTATGGTTTCTTAACAACTAGTTGAATGTATTTCCATGACATTTGGTGCACACATTCATGACCCCTAACAATACATTTTAATCACTTGCGTTGATATCAGACTTTTCCTAAAGCTCATTCATCAGGCCAACATTTTGATTGGTCCTATACTTTGATCTTTTCCCAAAGACCTCGAAAACGAATGACATTCCTATTGGCCTCGCTCAGCTGTACTGTATGTGTATTACTCATTGAAAAAAAACGTTAGCATACTTGCATGCTAAACTACGATTGCAGACATGGCAAACATAAGCCAAGAGCTGACGTTTTGAGCTTATGAGCTTCCTTTTACTATAATTCTTAACCTCTGCTCACATGACATCAACTTCTGCCACAAATGTAAAAAGGGAATTATCTTGATTTTAGTAGTTAAAGATGTCTGTGTGTTTTTTTATTTCACTTGGTAATGACCCTTACTGTATATAAAGTGTCGACCCAGTGACAGATCAGTCTCCAAATATTCAGATGCTGTTTGTATTTGTTTGGCATAAATGATCTGTTCCTGTCCAAATAGTGTATGTCTATTAGTATAAAAAAACTATTTTGAAATAATACAATCAATAAAAATGTTTGAAAAAAAAATCTCACTTGCAAGTTTTAAACTTACATTACCCTTTTTAAGGTTAGTTTGGCAAAGACGTTCTAATGTGAGGTCTTGTTGTCTGAGGAACATGAAAAGTGTCTCCTTAAATAAATCCAACATAAAGCTGAGGCTATCCATCTAATGACGAGAAATAACAAACATGTTTAAAAAGCAGGTTTGTCTGTGGAGTCCTCCCTTCAGAGGTTTGTTCAGGCCTAGCAGTGTAGACCCCAACCCATAATCCTCCTGCAGACACACCTGTAGAGGAGAGTATAAAGTCCCTGGACTGAACTGAGTCAAACATCAAGCTTCAAGGAGTCTCTCCACAGCAGCTCCACAGCCTCCAGACCGACCCTGAAGATGACTCCCTCTGCCAGCCTGCTGCTGCTGCTCCTGCTCGGCCTCTCTCAGGCACTTCCTCTCCAGGAGGAAGGAATCGAAGAAGAAGAAGAAGTAGACGAAGAGGACACTGTCGACATCACCACCATGATTTTGACCACCAACAACGACACAGATGAGATCCTGCTGGAAGGCGACCTGCTGGCTCCCAAAACCAGAACCGCCATGAAGTGCTGGTCCCAGAGCTGCCTGTGGAAGAAAGGCTCCAACGGCTTGGTGACGATCCCCTTCACCACGAGCAGTCAATTCACCAGCTTGGAGAGACAGAAGATCACCAACGCTATGAATGCCTTCCACAGCAAGACCTGCCTCCGCTTCGTCCCCCGTCAGAACCAGTACGACTACATCAGCATTGAGAACAAGGGCGGATGTTACTCCAATCTGGGCAGAACAGGAGGCAGACAGGTGCTCTCTCTCAACAGGCGGGGCTGCGTCAACCACGGCATCATCCAGCACGAGATCAACCACGCTCTGGGCTTCCATCACGAACAGACCAGGAGCGACCGCGACTCATACGTCAGGATCAACTGGCAGAACATCAACCCGCAGAACGCCTACTACTTCAAAAGGCAGGACACCAACAACCTGAACACCCCCTACGACTACACCTCCATCATGCACTATGGAAAAACAGCCTTCTCCATCCAGCGGGGAAGGGACTCCATCACCCCCATCCCAAACCCCAACGTCCAGATCGGCCAGAGGAAGGGCATGTCCCGCTGGGACATCGTGAGGATCAACAAGTTCTACCATTGCTAATAACAATGCTGATGATAAATGCAAAAAAAATCTTACTTTTTCTGCTTTGTTTTTCCTGTAATTAATCAAAAAACACTGTGACGTATGGAAACAACATCAAATATTTCACTTTTCTTCAAATGTTCAAACGGCAGATTATATGACTGTCATATCCCTAAATGATCTGTAATAAAAGTAAAGCAGAGATTACTGATTGCTGTCTAGTTATTTTCATCATTTGTTTCTTTAAAAAAAAATACACACATATGCACATGAATGCAATGCCGACATGGTGCATGTATTCATCTTATCATTTTCAGTTCACTGTAAAGTCACACAGGAATTGTGTATTTCTGTATTTTTGTATCAGTATTGGATCGTGAGGTGAAAGTTACAATTCTGCAATTAATGTCAAGCTTTATCTTGCACTGAAAAACTATTCTGATCAAAACTGAACAAAAATGAATTGAGGATGAACATCACTGACTGTTAGTCAGCCCCAAGTCCTGCCTCTCATGTATAACCATTCTATTTTTACAACCCATTTATAACCATATTATTTGGGCCACAGAGCTCAGCATAAAACAATTTCAACAAAATTAAAGAACCCAGTGATCTTTTTACTTGCAACAAACATATCTTGAATTTTTCATCCAGATGGTTAAAAGAGTATTTCAGGTATCTTGAACGACTTCCAGAACAGCAGTTACCTTTTTTTATAGGACTTCTGGTGTTGTTAATTATGCAAGCAGCCTGCCTGTAGGTATGTTGATGTCAGCTGCCTCATGGATATGACGTCGGATAGTGAAAGTGCAGTCGGATTCTCTAACGTACTGCAGTCTCTTCTCCTAAGTCCTTTTGAATTCTCCTATCGACTATCCCTTAACCCCGTGACATTTCACACAGAGGTCAAGGAATAGACGACAGGGTTAGACGTTAGGAGCTTATTTTTGGACTATTCGACTTGCAACCCCTGTATTCATGAATGCTGCTCCCCTCTAGCTATTCTCTCCGTCTCTTTGTTATTGTCCCTCATTTAAATTCTACTCCAGAGACCAGACAAACAGTGGGAGGGTAAAGAAAGATCACAAGCCATTAACAATTTCCAACACACTCACACAAACATTCACATAACACTAGGGGTAGTAACACTCATGTATGGTATAATGACAATGTGTCAGATCCTTAAGCAGAGCAAACATCATTAAAGCTTTTGTACTTTGATGCCTTTTTTCTGGCACACAGCTGCATCAATGCTTCTTTAAAATACATGCTGTGTTTTTAAATAGTGTAGGGCGATGACATTGGGTTTGCATCACTCACACCAGTGCTCTTAATGTATTTCCATCAAATCATAAACACTCTACTCTGCTGTTTCCTGCCAGGAGCCAAATCAGGTAAACATCCTGAATGGGTCGATATTACAGAAAAAAACTTTGTGGCAGCTAAAAGGGTTTGAATCTCTGCTCAGTGCTCTCTAAAGGTAAGGTTTCAGCTGTTGAAAGATCTGTCTCTAAAAAGGCCATTAAGACAAATCTTTAAGGGAGATTACTGTCAAAGCAACAGAGCAACCAACCAGACTTTTAGACAAACAAGACTTTGCAATGTTGAACAAAAGGCAGAAAAACATTGAACTCAGCCAGCAGCAGCAAACAGGAAAGTTATCTAAATGTTTATTGGGATCCAGCCATGAATGAAGATGAAATGACAGTTGAATCAATAGCATGTCTGCACAAACATAAACGTTTTGAAAGGGTGAATCCAGCTGCAAGGCTTATGTAACCTTGATAAATACTGCGCGTGTGTCATTGAGAGTGTGTACTTTCTAGGGACTGGGAACGCTAGTGAGTAAAAATGTGGGTAGATAAAGTTTTTTTTTTTTTTTTGTTTAGGACTCACTTAGAGATGGAAAAACCACATTTCAGTCTACTCATTTACTTGATGTTACATTTTGAACACTGACCCCTTAAAAATATTGAGCATTCTAATGTTTATCAATGAGTCAATCACCTTTTGTGAACAGATAAAGCAAGGCCTTCATTCCTTAAGTTATAAATAAATAAGGATAAACTCATCCCCCAACCTCTGCAAACTGCAAAAAAACATAGCATACACAGCTAAAGAGAAAAAAAAGCAGACATAAAGGAAAAGATAGAGAGAAAATCTTCATCACCAACAACCATAAAAAGTGAAACTTCAGAAATCATGTGTTTTTCTTGTTGTTGTACTGTTTCATTGTTCAATGATGTTTAGCAGTGTCCGTTCTTATTGGCCGAATGCTACTTTATTTTTGTGCCAAAGAACAATCCTAAGGTTACTTTTGTTCAAGCCGATACATGAGACTATTTGCTAGGAAATTACAAACATTTACTGTCCGTATTAATGATTCTTCCCGAAGGGCAGGTCATTACTTGAGATTAATGCTGCTTGATCCAACTTAAGCTATGACAGAATATTTTCTGTAGTTATTTAAAATAGCTTTTTCTCAAGGCTCAACACAAGGCTAAGCTGTGTTGATGCAAGTCTTTCAAAATCTTCACTTGTATATCACCGGTCCATGCCTCAACAGCTCTACGACAAATCTGAGATCTCACCATATGCCGTTTCCATGGAAACGCATCCCTCGCCAAAAAACACGATGTTGTCGTTACTCATATGAAAATGGTCAAAACACCACCAGACTTCAGATGACAGTTAATGGTCCAGCCCTCAACATGTCTATGTGCCATTAGTGAGTTTTCCTCAAAAGCTGTTGCCATGGCAACGCATCCCTTGCCGTAAAACACGATATTGCTTTATCTCCTATGAAAATTGTCAAAAAGTGCTCAAACTTCACATGTGTGCTAATAGTCCAGCCGTGAAGACATCTATTTGACAGTTTTAAGATTTCTTCAAATGCTGTTGCCTTGGCAACACAATGCTCGCTATGAAACACAGTTTTCTCATAACTTCCGTGAAAATGCTCCAAACGGCCCAAAACTTCACATGTTTGGTAACGATGCAGCCATCAACACATCTAAGCATATTATGGGGTGTCAAATGTCGTTGCCATGGCGACAGATCATTCGCCATCAAGTTAGTTAAAAAGTTTGCAGTTCAAATATTCTGCTGCTTTTCCAAGCCTTTTTACTTTCTTTAATTCTCTTATCACACATTCAAGCCCCCAGTGTTCATGTATCATTTCAATCTAAATTCTTCACTTTCTTCTTACACATTACATTTCAGCATAGCAGTTCAGCGTCAGCTTTTCAGCATAAAGCATTCCCACTAGCAATTTCTTCAGGAATTGCATTCTCTAGTTCTCATTGTTGTCATCTTTCTGCAGGCATATGTCAGAAGGAAAGCACAACAATAAGTTATGTTCTTTTAACCACAGAGCATCTGTAATATAAACACAGTGTGTAGTTCACACACACACATACAGCACCTACAACTATAATCAAATAAGGAGAGTCGGAGAAAACAAGAACACAAACAGCAACAGTAGAGTGGGGAGAGGGAGGCAAATAGAAATTGAGAGAGTAATGGCGTAGGGGGGATAGCGAGCGTTGTGTATTTAATATCTTCTCTGATCCTCCTTGCTCCGAGGCGCTCATCTTCTAGCTGGCTATCAGAGGGGCAGGGAGTGAAAGAGCCTTAGACAAGGACAACAAGGACACTCTCCTCCACACTCACTACAGTTTCATTACTGTTTATAAGGTTTGCCACAACCAGGATGCTTGTTGTCCAATCCGCTGACAGAAGCAACAGTCTCTACGTGCCTGCCTTTGCTTCATCTTTCCCCAACAGAGTGAAACCTGACCTCTTAGAGTGGTATTTAATAACCTCAAGCAATTAATGAGTGTACAAAACATGAGGTCAGGATGACATTAATTATTTATTTTGAGTGATTACTTTAAGAGACTGACAGACTATCATCAGATGTGAGAGTTATAATGTCAGACTCTAAATGGTGTGCAAACATACAACCACACACACACAAACTGCATCCTCCATTAGCGTCCTCTGCTGACCGCTTAGCCATTTACCCTCACTTAGCCCTATCATTCACACACACACACACACTGCTGAGCATAGCCAAATAACCTCTTAAGCAGGAAAAATATTTGCTGAGCCTTATTGTTTAGCAAAAAAATGAAGAATAAAAGACAGAGAGAGAGAGAGAGACAAAAATGTGCACCCCGATACTCAATTTGTTTTTTTACAAACTACAATGAATTCAAGAGAAGAACCAGGATTCGTCCAAATACATATAATTATCAATCAATCCATTATCGTATTGTGCTACACTCAATGGTAGAGTAATAACTGCAATGTAAGGTCAAATATATATTGTTTCATTTTTTAAACTTTAACACACGTTAAAATATCATCATTAAAGAATCCCTTCACAAAATGATATCCATGGATTTGTTCTTAAGTACTCTGCAGGACTGAAAACCAAATAATCAAATTTCCAGAGACCTGATGAATGAAGAACATCTCTGTTAAGAGTCAGCAGGCTGGTTTGGCACATGTCATTAAAATCACAAACGACCTCCTCATCGCATCTGATTCTGGCCTCATCAGCATTCTCATCCTCCTGGACCTCTCTGCAGCCTTCGATACCATATCCCATACCATCCTCCTCAGCCGCCTGTCTGACTACCTTGGCCTCAGTGACACAGCTCTTGCCTGGTTCGAGTCCTACCTCTCTAACAGTAAACACTTTGTCACCATCAGTGACTGCAGCTCCCCTCCGGCCCCAGTCAACCAAGGTGTACCTCAAGGCTCTGTGCTTGGACCCCTCCTATTCACCATCTACATGCTCCCACTTGGTCAAATCATCCGCCAACATGGTCTCAGCTTTCACTCTTATGCTGATGACACACAGCTCTATCTCTGCACCAAACCGTCCACTCAGCTCCCCCCTCAATCCCTTGTCAACTGCCTACAGGACATAAAAAACTGGATGTCATCAAACCTGCTCAAAATCAACAGCAATAAAACAGAGCTCATGATTGTGGCTCCCAAGGCGCAGCTCCAGAAGGTTGGAGACCTGCTTCTCTCCATTGACGGCTGCTCCATCTCCCCGTCCACTGAAGTCCGCAACCTGGGAGTCATCCTGGACACCACCCTCTCTTTCCAGGCGCACATCAAATCTGTTACCAAATCCGCCTTCTACCATCTCAAAAACATTGCCAGAATCCGGCCTTCACTCTCTGACTCTGTGGCAGAAACACTTGTACACGCCTTCATCACATCCCGTCTGGACTACTGCAATGGAGTCCTGTCCGGGGTTCCCAGCAAAACCCAAGATAAGCTCCAATACGTCCAGAACTCTGCCGCCAGGCTTCTCACACGCACCAAGCCATGGCAACATATCACCCCCACCCTCATCCACCTACACTGGCTGCCGGTCAAGTCCCGGATTCAGTACAAAACACTCCTCCTCACGTACAAGACCCTCCATACCCTCGCCCCCCAGTACTTATCGGACCTCCTCCATCCCTACACCCCTTCTCGGAGTCTGCGGTCCTCAGACACGGTCCTGCTCTCCATCCCCCGCTCTCGCCTCCGAACTGTTGGTGACAGGGCGTTCAGTGTTGCGGCCCCCACCCTCTGGAATGCACTTCCTGCCGAGATCCGTAATGCTGCCTCCCTGGACATCTTCAAATCATCATTAAAAACACACCTGTTCACCCTGGCCTTCGGGCCCTAGCCCTTTCTTGGTCCCCCGGCTTCCTTTATTTTTTGTTTTCCCTTTGATTGTCTGTTTGTTTTGTTTGTCCACCATGTACAGCGACCTTGGGTCCCTTGAAAGGCGCTATATAAATATCATTTATTATTATTATTATTATTGTTATGGCTGACATTCCTTAAGTTGATATACGACAAGGAAAGACAAAATATTAAAGGCCTTTCCGAAGTGATGAAGCAGCACTGGAACATGTCCCAGCAATTTATTGTAAATCAAAGGATGATAGAGGCTGTGGTGAATATGGTAGGATGCCAAAACTTTCACTCAAGTGACCAGGAGTACCACAGCTAACTGCAGCACAGGCAGTTAAGCTAACAGCTCCTCTCTCGATAGCAACACATTCTAACAAGTGAATGTTTTTAAAGCAGGTGAAATGTAGAGGAAGAACTTCTGTGTTGTTCAAAAATGTTTTCTCAGGCCCACTTCCACCCAGCTCTTGTCTGCACACCCCATTGTAAAATTCTTCAATTTCCACCTCATAAACCTCTTACAAACACACTCCAGCCATTAGCCATTAGCTTTAAATCCATCAGAGCCTTGTAAACCTCCAGAGCAGCTCTTTCTTTTTCCTTCCTCTTTTATTTTTTCCACAGCAGTGATTCTCTCAAAGCCACTCTAGCAGGGGGTGGTTCATTAATTTGAATAGAATAGAATTGGGAGGGATGAAACCCTCTTTCATGGTCACACATGCAGAGCACACAGTACACACAGTGAAATGTGTTCTCTGCATTTAACCCATCCAGTACCAGGAGTCTAGTACTAGGAGCAATGGGCAGCTATTGTACAGCGCCCGGGAGCAATGGGAGTGAGGGGGGAAGGGGGATGTCCGGTGCCTTGCTCAAGGGCACCACGGCAGGGCAGGAGGTGAACTGGGACCTCTCCAAGTAGAAGTCCACACTCCATATTTAGGTCTGGTCGGGGACTTGAACCGGCGACCCTACGGCTCAGAGTCCAAGCCCCTACTGACTGAGCCACTACCGGACCTAAAATATATATTTCTTTATACTGTAGGTAAACAAAGTATATGTTGATATGTGTGTGTGTGTGTTTGTGCTGAGATTAGCCACTTTTCAACATAACTCACGTACCCATGTAGGCATGTGTATATCAAGTGTATATCACGTGCCCTAATACTGTTTATAGTGTGCATTGGTGAGTGCATGATTCTGCAGATAGTCTGAGTAATACAGTGGTTCTGCCATTTCTACCAAATTCCTCCAATAAAGACAAAATTCATTAGCTTAAGTACTTATAAGAGAGTTGGCACGCATACACACACGCTTGTTACATCCCCCTTTTCCCATAAAGAACGATCACAATGTAGTGAAGACTGATGCTTACAGTGTAATGGGGGTACACATGATGCATCCTGTATTTGTGTGTGTTTGTTTGTGTGTGCATGCATGTGCACGCAGAGCATAGTTGATATTTTTCCAAGGGGAACTTTTTTGAGATGACAGGGCTTTTGGCCCACCTTGACTACTGGGTGCAGTCCAGCATGTGCGCCAGGGATGGAGATTGTCTCAAATAGTGTAGCATCCGTAAGAATTTGCTTGAGAAAATTCTTAATCTATGAAGTGTTTTTTTTTTAGAGGAAATGAGAAGAAAACTCAGGTTCCTGTCAGACTGCTGCTGTAACTAGATGCCCAAAGTGCACAGAGCACTCTCGCAGTAAAGTGAATAAAACAAAAAGTAACAATGGAGATAAGAATCCTATCTTCCCTGTTGTCACTAAAGAGAGCTGAGATAAGCAAGTGTGAACAAGGTAAAGTAGATTAGATTTAGATGGGACAAAGCATGGGTCATCCAGATAAGACAGGCCAAAAAGGCCCTGGTGGGTGGTGAGGGATCCTGGGGGTGAGCCAGGTCGGGACAAGGACCTTTTTCAGTCAACCCTTCATTTACAGGCATTTGCTATTTGAGATGTTGTAAGCTAAGTTGTACCAAGCTATAATTAAACATCTGTGAATAGACCTTCTAATTGAGTATATGCTTCTCCTGCTGATTCACCACAAATCAATGAGGGGGTCCCTCCCTTGTTCATAGCTCTAATGGTGAAAATATTGTTAAGTGACACACTTTTTAACTGAATTATGTTTGTCAAATCACATTAAGCTAACTTCACCACAAAACATTTTGATCTATGATCCGCAGCAAAGGAGCCATATTTTCTCTCTTGATACAGCTCCATACTAAAGGCTATAGGCTAATGAGAGCACTGAGCGTGAGGCTGACATTCCCTCAGCCAGACAAGTTCCTCTACAGCACTCAGACCCACTCTGTCCATAGTGTTATCGATTAAAGGGTAAAAGTACACACCCCAGGGGCAGAGGAAGGCCTCACACACAGCTAAAGTTACTGTGTGTGTGTGTGTGTGTGTGTGTGTGTGTGTGTGTGTGTGTGTGTGTGTGTGTGTGTGTGTGTGTGTGTGTGTGTGTGTGTGTGTGTGTGTGTGTGTGTGTGTGTGTGTGTGTGTGTGTGTGTGTGTGTGTGTGTGTGTGTGTGTGAGTGAGGGAAAGAGGGAAAGAGGGAGAGTTGTGTGGCCCACAGTTGCACTGGTAACCCAAACCCTAAAACAGGATATCTGTTAATGCACACACTCCTACACCCACATCCTTAAAATCTCAGTCTTTACTCTACCATTATCGTCCCGTTATTAAACCCACAAATCTCTGAGAAAGCCCATTACCTTCCCCTCCGACAGGCTCGAACATCCCAAACTGCTCCAGGACTTTGATGAAGAGACCCATGACCACCAGTAAAGCGATCACCTCCAAGCCATCCAGACTCAACATCTTTGGTTACCGTCTGTCATCGCCCAGCACTGCGCCGCCGAGCCAGGTCGGTTCAGCCCGGGTCGAGTCCCACCAGCGACACGACCACCGGTCCAACTCCACCCAACTTGAGCAGCGTTCAACTTCAGTTCAGCTAAGAGTCCGGTTCCGCTTACTTTTATCCACTTCAATCCAATCAAGTATTCTAACTTGAGACTATAATGGAAAGTGGAATAAAGAGTGAGGCCACAGATTGCCACCACACCTGGACTAAAGTTTAAGTTTTTCTCCTCTACTCTTTCTTCTTTCCTTCTTGCATGCCTCCGTTGAGTAATGGAAACTTGGGATGTGCTGCGCCTGCTGGTCCTTTGGCAGTGGTTGTAAGGAAGAGAGTGTTGTGAGGGGGAAGAGAGAGTGAGTGAGGGAGAGGCAGCAGATAACAAGGGGGGGAGAGGATGAGTGGGAGATGGCATAGAAAATGAGAGAGAGAGAGATAGAGATAGAGATAGAGAGATAGAGATAGAGATAGAGATAGAGATAGAGATAGAGATAGAGATAGAGATAGAGATAGAGATAGAGATAGAGATAGAGATAGAGATAGAGATAGAGATAGAGATAGAGATAGAGAGAGAGAGAGAGAGAGAGAGAGAGAGAGAGAGAGAGAGAGAGAGAGAGAGAGAGAGAGAGAGAGAGAGAGAGAGAGAGAGAGAGAGCCAGACTCACACTCGAAGTGAGACAGGGATTGTTTGGGGGGTGAGGGAGTTTAGGTATGCCCTCCCTCTCATTGATTTGTCCAATGTGGTTTCCTTGGTAACTAGAAAAAAAAGGTGAAAAGCCATATTTCACTTATGGAAAGAAAATATATTTATGTTTATCTGAATTCAATTCCCATCCCAAGTGTGTGTTTACATTGTATGGATAACTGTTTTGCAGTCCTTATGCCTGCTGGTAAATGCACTGCATGATCTACTGAAATGTGTTTCTATCAGGGTTCAATTGGAAAAGTATTTTTGGGTTGAAATGCAACATATTTTAGATACATACAGTAGCTGCAGTGCTATTGAGCCTGAGGGTCTTAACGATTGAACTCTCTAGTCTGTTTACAATTACATACAACACCCTTTACAATTGATCAAGTTTGTCTTTCTGTACTGTTGTCTGAGTCTTTTTAACACATAGTGGTCACAAAAGGGTCCCACAATGTAAGGTTAGTGTAAAATGTTTAGTCCCTAACAAAGTGCTGACCAACATCATGCATTATTAGGAAACGATAAGGTCATTTAAGACATCTGCTGGATAAGAATAAAGACCTAGTTTGTTTTTGGTATCATACATATTCAAGAAGAGTGCGTGAGCAGTAAATCAACTTGTATTGTATATATATATATAGGTGTTATACTTTATGATTCATATTCTTCACAAGTTCTGCTTTCTATTAAAATGCAGAAGAAAGTGAATTGTTCAGATACGGTTTGCCAGGGTGGGAAAAAAAAGACACTTTTTCCCAGAAAAACCTTAAAGGTCCCATGACATGGCCATTTCCACTGATCATAATTCCATTGTTGAGGTCTACTAGAATATATTTACATTGTTCAATGTTCACATTGGTTTCTCATACAGCATCTCTGTATAGTATGTGTATTCACTCTCTGTCCTAAACGGCTTGTTGGAGCTCCTGCCCCCCCCTCCCTGTGAGCCCACTGTGCTCTGATTGGTCAGCTTGCCCACTCTGTTCTTATGAGTCCACCACCGTTACAGCGGAACATCAGTGATTATGTGTTACAATGGCGTTAGCAACCAGAAAAGGACACCAGTAATGACAAACAGATGAGAATGCTGCGTGGGGTCTGGGTGCCGTGTTGGCGGGACGTTGCGGGGCTCGCTGCTCCGCCTTTTGAGGATCGAGGAGCGGACAGTGTGAGCTGTATTACTGGGGTCGTTTCCTGGTTGCTGCGTGGGAACTGCGAGACAGCGAGACATCGCGGAACTCAACCTGAGCACACACATACACTCACAGCCAGGCTGTTCGCCACACAGTTCGCCACACACTCAAAGCCTGAGAAAAGATAAGGCTAAGTGAGTGTGTGTGTGTGAGGAGCTCCACGGATTGGTCCATTTGGTCGTCGTTACGTCACTTAGACCAGGAAGAAGAAAATGGAAAAAGAAAAATCTCCAACGAGGCGTTCTGGAGCAGCACAGACACATCTTTTCTGTGTTCGAGTTTTACTCGCTACAGGGTGTACTTTGAGGGTTTGTGACTTTGCAGACCGTTTACATCAGGGGTGTCAAACTCAAATACACAGTGGGACAAAATTAAAAAATCGGTACTAGTCGAGGGCCGGACTGGTTCAATGTTTATTGCAAAACTTATTGAAATGAACTTATTGCACATATTAAACCTGGAACTAACAAAGCCTATATGCCTATAAAAACAACCTTAAACATTAAATAATCAGTTGCATTCATTTCTTATGGCTCTATCTGCAGCTTTTCCGGAGTCATTTCTTATGATTACATTTTTCCACAGGCCAACAACAGCTTCAAAAAAACAATTTACCTCAAAGAAAAAATGTCCTGTTGTCGAAAAAAAGTGCAAAAGGAAACATCCATTTAAACTCAGTGTGCTGCTCTGTGATGCTAGTTTAAGCCAGATACTTGGCATCTCATCTTGGGTGCAAGTTCATCAATGTTTGGGGTCAGGCTCTGAGCTGAGGAGATCCTCAGGATTGAGTGAAGGTATGCGTGCAATATACCGGCGGGCCAGATCTAATAGTAATTAGAAATGATCCTGCGGGCCGAAATTAAATCTACCACGGGCCGGATTTGGCCCGCGGGCCTTGAGTTTGACATGTGGTTTACATGCATAAAAAGCTACATAACACACAAGGGGACGGGTAATAACCGGAAAAGCATGTCATGGGACCTTTAAAATAACTTTTGTAAAGCAATCAATGTTTTTACACACCCTTTCCGAAAGTGGAACTGCTGGTTTTAAAAACAAAGTACATGAAGATGACAGCTCTTGTCTGTTACAGAACTTTAAGTATAAGCCTGTTATGGTCATTTCCTGCGCAGCATGCCTCATTACGGAGAAGTCTGACACATAAACAGAAACCAGGTGATGCATACTAGCACACAAACACACACATGGTTCAGGCAAGGTAATGGGAAACCTAATCTTATCATCTCACTCTTCTCGTTTATAGTGTGTACTTTGGCAAACAAACACCAAGTCACAACAGAGCCATTTGTCCTCACTCTATGGCAGTAATGTATACTGGCTTAATTCAAGCTGCGCTCAAATTGCAGACATACTGTAAACAAAGGAATGTTCAACACACGCTCTCAAAAGAGAGAGAGAAATCTGAGCCTGACTTGTTGGTTAAAAATGATTTCTCTGCACACTTATTTATTGAAGTGTTATCATTGGAGGGGAGAAACAGAGCGGTGGAGGTAAAGAAGAAGAAGAGGCAGGCTGTTGCTGAGACATGGTGGCAGGGGAGAGTAATGAGAAGTAAGATAAGACAGGAACAGAACGTGAAGCAACAAAGGAAGGACAAACTGAAGAGCCTGAGTGTGTAAGGTCAGGTCCCTCTTTGTGGTGATCTGCGAATCTCAAAGGGAAGAGATATCTATTCTTTATTACCCTCCAGCATCTCTCCTCTCCTGGAGGATTTTTCACCTAATTCTGGCTGTCAGGAGAGAAAATTGGACCTGCAGATGTGCCCTCTATCAATATTCTCCTACCCTTACTTTCTTTAGAGGAGGAATTTCATCAAAATGAGACAAACAAGTAGTGCATATTTACTCTTTCAGGGCCACGGTTGACAAGACTAACTCAATATTACATTAATTTAATACGAAATGACTGCCTAAAACTAAATGATCAATTAAAAAGCTCAGAGAAACAGGTCCATTTTAAAACTAATCGACAAAATGTTAATTTCCGAATATATTTTTAGGGTCTAATCTTTGTATATTCACTACAATGATTCATGAACCAGCAGTCTGAGACATTGTTTACTGCTTAAAAGGGAGTTAATGAGATTTGGTGAAGATTAATGTGTGTTAATATAAGAGCAATTAAAACAGACCAGTCAAATTTGACTAGGAACACTAAAGTGAGAGAAACGAACACGACAGGAGGGTTAAGAGCAAACAGCTGTTATTGTAAAATGTTCCCCTCCACAGTGCCACATGACATTGCTGTCTAGATGTATTCCTCTCAGACAAAACTGCATTTCAAACTTTGGTGAATATAGCAAGATGTGGCTCTGATATCACATTTGTTTTATATTTTGCTTCTAAAGTATTTGGTTGTGTTTTAAGAAACTCAGTTGGCGTGCCTTCCTGTTCTTCCCAATTCGTGAAGGTTTGTGAATTATTTTAGCCTGTTATGTTGGAATATTTTGCATGTTATCTATAGCATGAAGCGTATCAACAATAAATTAGAGATTCAGTTTATTCTTCATCAGTAAGTAAAACCAGAGTGAAGTAAAACTATGATTCACCCCTAATATAAAGTTACATTCTTTTTCAAATGTTAGGGGGTGGGTACTGAAGGTTTTTGAAGCCAAGGGGCACAAAGAAAATATTGATAACAATGAAGAGGACCTTGCTTTTTTCAGAAAATGTAAGCGATAAAGCTTAGTCCTAATTCCCTACAAAATGATTTTTATACAGAACCTTAAATACACAGTGCCTAAGGTTGCTCTATTGACTGATAACTGTTGTTTCATAATTCATACAAGACATTCAGAATATCTTTAAACAAAACATGACCTCACTTTTTCTCTTTTTCCCCTTTGGCTGCTATTGATTTTTCCAAATTCCTCCGCTGCTAAATATACTGTAAGATATGCCGTCGGACGTGAGCACTGAAGGAAAGCGAGCCAATTGATACGTGCTAAACTTTGAAGAGTGCTGTTCACTTTGTGCTGATGGGTTTATGACTAAATGAAGTGAATGGCTTCATTGACTCATACCTCAGTATTTATGTGGCTCTATTGTATAAATATGTCACACATAAGGCCTCAGGGGAATGTTACGAAAAAGGGATCTGACATTTGAGCTTTTTCAGATCCTCTCAGGGAGACACATCGTGACTGCAGCAGGGAAGGATTTATGACAGATTTCAGGCCTAGAGCATTTTTATCTTGTTGTACATAAAAATACTTTTTTCACAGCTAGGAAGGTCGAAACTACATGACAACTAAGCTTCTATGGCTGTGTCTTGCTGTATTGATCATTGCATGTTACATTCTCTAATCTACAGAATGTGCTAATTGGAGAACATGACTATCGATCTGTGCTTCAATGAGGCTTGACCGACCGTGCTTCGGAGAGAGGAACTCACAAATACACTCTCACACAAAATCACACGCACACTAAGAACACAATCACTCTTCAGCCACATTTCAATCGACACTATGGCATTGTGTTAGGACTCGTATGAACATACATTTGAAATCAATAACACGATAGATGTCTGGGCAAACATGTTAACTTTGCTTCTCATGTCACACCGTGAGCTGAGCCACATCGACGATCAATACAGATACAATACACTGGGAACTGGAAACAAATAAAGGAGGAGGCGTTTTGAAATCCTATGTTGGCTAGACTAGGACATCTAGTGGGCACAAAGGGCGAAGATCAGACACTGAAGCCCCGAATAAAACATAATGATTTAACTTGTTTGCCATAGGTCAAATTCAGCGGCAGTTATTTTTGACACTCCGACATACTTGGTTTCACACACTCATTCATAAGAGGATATGCAACTTCACCCTAATATACCTTTAAAGGGCCCATGTCATGCTTTTCTGGTTATTACCCGTCCCCTTGTGTGTTATGAAGGTTTTTATGCATGTAAACGGTCTGCAGAGTCAAAAACCCTCAAAGTACACCCTGTAGGGAGTAAAACTCTAACACAGAAAAGACCTCCCCAAAACGCCTCGTTGGAGATTTCTCATGTTCTTCCTGGGCATCGTGACGTCTGGATACCCAGTAGCCACGCCCAGAGCTATGACGCACCCTCTGCCAGCCAAGCATATATACTGTTGGAATCTCAGGTTCAGTTCAAAACAGTGCTAACTGGGCTAACGAAGTTGCTAGCGTTTACATATATCAACTACAATGTCAGCAGATGGCCATACATGTTTCTCATAGCAGGAGAATGTCTGCATTCACACACGAAATACTCATAGACAGTATACTCCGGGTGATTTACCCTACGGTCAGTACATTATAGTTGGCGTTCCTAACCGAGCTACCGTTCATAGCATGTATGCTACCAAGATAAACAACGACGCTACTGAGAGGTAGACATGCTAGGCGAAAAAATTGTTTTCATGCCAGCTACAATGAATGACAGAACGTAGCAGACTACCCGTATAAGATTGCAATTGTAAACACGTTCTTCCATTACACAGAACAAGCCATTGACACAGTGCTAACTGGGCTAACGAAGTTGCTAGCGTTTACATATATCAACTACAATGTCAGCAGATGGCCTTACATGTTTTTCATAGCACGAGAATGTCTGCATTCACACACGAAATACTCATATACAGTATACTCTGGGTGATTTACCGTACGGTCAGTCGCAAAACTTAATTACATTATAGTTGGCTTTCCTAGCATGTATGCTACAAAGCTAAACAACAAGGCTACCTATAGCTAGACATGCTAGGAAAAACATTGTTTTTATGCAAGCTAAAAAGAATGACCGACACGTAGCAGACTACCGTATAAGATTACAATTGTAAACACGTTATTGCTAGCCTAATATGAACCACTAGCTTTTGTTCATAGTAGGTTAGCATATTACACTGAACAACTAGCAAACATAGGTTAGCTTATGCAAAAACTGATGCTCCGCTCAGAGCCGAAAAAACACTGTGTTAGACATGGGCGGAGCCTCTCTGGTGGTTGACTAATCAGAACACACTGGGCTCACAGGGAGGGGGGGGGGGGGGCCAGGAGCTCAAACAAGCCGTTTAGGGCAGAGAGTGAATACCGGTGAATACACATACTTTACAGAGATGCTGTATACGAAACCAATGTGAGTTTGGAAAATTGCACAGTATAAATCTATTTTAGTATACCTCAACAATGGAATTATGATCAGTGGAAATGGCCATGACATGGGCCCTTTAACTTGTTTTTTACTTAAAAAGACACCTGTGTTATTGTCTTCTCTGTTGAGTCTGCTACTGTATACAAATAATGTCTTGCACTCACCTTTCCTCATAAACAGCCAGTAGGAGAGTGGGAATATTGACATGAGGATGAGAGCATATAAGCCTCCTATGCCCTCCTCAGAGCCATTCAGGATGACCGCAGAGTTAAATATCCACATGCCCAGCACAGGAGAGATCAGGACCTGCGCTCAGCATGTATTTGTTATGACTATGCTACATTAGGAGATAATGGCCGAGTCCCCTCCTTCTGTGGGCGTAACACACAATAGTTTGTACCTGTGCCTGAACCTGAAGAAGTATAATTTTGTACTTCTGATACTTTAAACTTTGGCTTGAAATAATGTAATTTTTACTCCACTAAATTGTATTGGAAGTTAGTATGAATTTCACATTTTCAGGTTATAATATTATCAACAAATAACTGTGACTTAAATAAAAACGTTATGTGTCCTATGCTGAACTTCGCAGCTATTTATCAGTGCATATTGTAAAAATATAAGCTCCAACCAACATGTATGTACATACTACTCCAATAATAATAATAATAAAATAAAATAATACCTACTGTATAATTCTGAAAAAAATAGCTTTTCTGCTAAATAAGTTATTTCAGATTTTGCAATATTGCAATATTTCTTTTATTTTTTTTATTCAAAAGTTGAATGTTTTATTTGTACACCCTTGTTAATTCATCTTTAGTAAAATATCTGATTACTTCTTCCATGATTTGGACACACACACCTGAACAAACTAATGTCATTGTGAACCAGCTGTTTTGATAAGTTTTTCCCTTATGATCTATGATCTACTTTTGTAAAGGTTTACAAAAAAATCCTCGATCCTCAATTATCCATTCAACCGGCCTGAATGAGGCCCATTATGTTCCTTTATGTTCATTTTGTGCTATGACAACATGTCTTGTAAAAAGAGCTGTTATGAGTTGCTGTTATGCCCCGTGACAACACACAATAGATGTGGAACAGTGACATTGGTGGTAAGGACATTTTAAAAACAACAACCGCTGATACAGTAAATGGCAACACAGCTGTTTGGTGATTTTGAGATAACAATGCTGGAAAATGTACATTATTTTGCCAAAGTACAAAAACAAACCCTGAAGCAATGTATTATTTATAACATGAATATAGTGCAGAGTGAGTGGACTTTGAATTTCACAGTGCCAGCGAGCAGGTGCTGGACGGCTAGAAGCCCACTGGGAGAGAAGAAAGAGAATGAGGAAGAGGGTGGAGAAGAGAGAAAGACAAACACAACACTGCAAGAGAGGTGGGAACATCACAGAAAATACAGAAGGTGCAGAAATGATATAGGAAGTGAGGCTGCATTAGGAAAGGAAGAATTACAAAATTGAAATATATTGAGAAATGTACTTTCTCATAAACACTGGCAAGTACAATCAATCTCCACTAGAGGTCAGTGTAGATTAAAGCAATTGCATGCATTATAAAATAATTTAAACACACAGTTACAGAAGCTTAAAGACACAGAGAATATTTTTGGTAGATGGTCCAACATGTGACTTTCAAATGTTCTTTCCTCATCCTCTAAGCTAATTAAAGAAGCATGCAGCAGTTTTGAGTTGGAGCCAAGTCTGTAAAACCATCTCGCCAGCAGTAAGTCCTTAGCCTCACCTTTAAGAGAGCGGCAAATATAGCCTGGCACCGAGCCGGGAGCTCTGGTGGTCGGCTAGATGAGGTAATAACTGAAGAGTCAAAGGTAAAACACCTGTAAAAAGACCTTGAGTTGTAGGCTACACTTATATCATGGCTGAACTGTTCCAGCCTCTGCTTCAGTTGGGTAAAGGACAGAAACTGTTGCTCGGCCCACTGCCCGTCCCTTTGTATCTGAATAATGTCTCAGTGGAGCAGCACAATGACAACATGTACGTTGAGTTGCCGCTACGCTGATTCAGCAGCTATTCAAAAGGTACAAAACGATCCAACCTATAACCAAAGGAGAGATCTGCCTGTACTGCGCACTCAAAACCCTGCAAAGTCACTGAGGGTGGGCAGCACACTATTGACGGGAAAGCACACAGTCACACACAAACAAGATCCATAACTACACAAAAAGTAAATTTGTGCAACCTTTTGTTAACATTAGGTAATGAAAAACTAATAACATAATAGCGTCTCAATAATGGAGATATTATGGTTTTCTGTTTTGTATCATATTGAACTGAATATCTGTGTTTGGGCCAGACAGCAAAATAAGACAATTAACCAAACTCGAATTAACAGTTTTCACTATATTCGGACATTTTATAAACCAAATAAGTAACTGATCAATCAAGAAAGTAATTGTCAGATTACAGGACATGATAGGGAATAAGTGTTAGATACAGCCCTATTTAAATGATGATAAGCAGGTTAAATGGGATTGGAGAGTGGAGAGGAGAGGAGACAGGACAGGAGTGAAAGCTGCGATAGTCTCTGACAGCCAGGCCCATTCACCGCTCCATTGTGTTAAAGCTGTCAACTGTCACCAGAGAGGAAAGCACTGACACAGGGAGACAGACAGAGAGAGAGGATGTCGTCATGGACACGACACATAGCATCAGTTACCCCAGGTTTGAGTGCACACAATGCACAAAGTTCACACCTTCCACATTTTCACTCAACTCCATGTATTGGTAAAAACCACACAGACTGGCTGTTATATTGTGCCTGTGCCTGTATTGATCCAGCATTCAACACACACATACACACAAGACAACACACACACGGTTCAGCATGTTTTTAACTGCACTTATAGTTTCAGCTGTGCTGTCCCTCTAATATTTTAAAACCTTGTGGACATGACAAACTTCATTATCATATCATGGCCGAGCAGGCTATGGCCCCCATTAGTATTCTGCAGAGCAAGCACACAAACATACATACAGAGTACGGATATTTAATAAGAGTTGCATATGCCTCCCAGAGGGTAATAGTTATAATCATTTTCCTGCTGTGCTCCCAGCTTTAAAGTATATATTATATGTGTCTGAAGATATTTTTATATTTAGCCTGATCAATGTATCCTTGTCAGACGGAATACAATCAGTGCTAATCTTGGTCAGCGATTGTTTTCTAGTTTTTGCATAATGTAGACGGCTCTTTATTGATTTCTTTGTTTGTCCACTCATGGGACCCATCAGCTGTCCTCTACTGTACACCCTCTACATTATTTACAGTGTTAGCTTATGCTAATATCTCCAGGATTGGTTAATCCAAATACATATTATTTTCCTGTAGTAGTAGTAGGCATGAAGAAGTGCTGCCTCATCGCAGTACACTGCAGGTGAACTGTTAGTTTTGTCTCAAAATATAAAAAACTTAATTTTCAACAGCAGCGTTCTTTCCATATAACAATGTCTTCTCCACTGATAATGGACAGAGGCGGTGTAAACAGTTTTCATTGAAGCTATTCTGCTGAATACATATGGTAGCTCCCATACAATCGGTTGACAGTGAGCTCTATGGATTTTCCAGACTAACAAGGACACTGATTATGCGAGATGGTGTTGACTTTTTTAAAGGGTGTTTTAATGCTGTGAGCACAACAAACACTATTACATTTGCACCCATTACATGTGTGTATAAGGGAAGATACTGTATATAACTCCCAATCACTGTGTTGTATTTCCAATGGGAACATATTTTCACTGGGGATCATTTGTGTCTCCCTGGCATAAGTGACAATGTAAGTCATTTGACAGTTAGTCTCTTCTTGTGTGAATCTCATTCATAAAAAGTACTTTAATCATTATTCATAGATATCTCTTTTTTAAATCCAATACTGTTCTCAAACTTATAAAGTTTCCTTCAGTATTGACATCAAAAAGCTAAATCCTGTCTGCCCCCTTTAACAGAAGTATGTTTAAGTCATTGCATCGCTTTAACTCTACACACATATTGAATACTAAGTAATCTGCAGCGCTGAGATAAGGGAGAAGATATATTTTTCTTTTTATAATTTGACTGAGCAAACCTTAAGTAAAACACATTCAAGCAGTCACTAGATTCCTGGAAAAACTGCTATACACACACACACACACACACACACACACACACACACACACACACACACACACACACACACACACACACACACACACACACACACACACACACACACACACACACACACACACACACACACACACACACACACACACACACACACACACACACACACACACACACACACACACACACACACACACACACACACACACACACACCTATTTTCACAAAGGCAAGCAGGAACACAGGCCATGACGTGTTACACAGTAGGAGTGGGCCTCCAAAGCTAAAAATAGTCTTGAGAGGAATCAGATTTGGAGAACCGGAGGTGGGAACTGATGAGATTACATATATCCACATGTGTGTGTGTGCACGTGTGTGTGGATCATGAGCACACACACACACACAATTGGCTTGGACCTGAGTAAATGGAGTCAGACTGACATCATGCCGCCTCGGAGACGGACAAGAAGAGTGAACAGCAGGAAGGCAGCTGCACAGAGAGTAAAAGAGGGAAACTGTGGAAGTGATGATTACGAGGAAGACGATACAATGGAAGCACAGGTGAAGTTATTAACTGTGATTTAGACCCACAGAAGCACAAATATTTAGATGCAGTGGCACACATCTACATTACATGTACGTGACACTGTAGGCACATGAAGTGATGAAGTGTATATATAATATTCATGTGTGAACAGCCTTCCAAGGACACCACAGTATTAATAACACATGGAACTGGAACACTTGAGTATGATAGAGAACAAACGTAATGTATATTCTGGTTTCCATATTAATGTGATTTGAATTTGCTTGACTTTCACCAAGGACATGCCTAGAAATGTCCATGTGTCTCATGGGGGGCAATGACCTAACTGGAGGTCATTTGGGATGTAGAAGATGCAGTATATTTTTATTTAATTACAAAAAGGTTAAAGATAGCTTTTGCTACTCATGATAACTAATTGTCAGTATAATATTATAATCAGGAGTGCTATATTAGAACATGCTGCTTATCCTTCATGTGGTGACGAAGTCTATCACTGCTGCGCTCTGCACTCTATGTGCCCTCCAGTTGTTTGATATCTACAAAGCATAACAATTACTTTTATTCGCTAGTGGTTCCAACATGAAACACACTCACATTGTTAGTAAAACACTTGACATGGTCAGAATTAAAAAGGGTAAAATCATATTTTGGACACAATTTCTTTGTTTAGAACAGCAAAACTTCACATAATGAATAATATTTTAAATGTAGGCTCTTTGCTGTATGTGTATTTAAAAAATAAAAGTGATACAAAGCCTTTGAATGACAGTCCAACTCCCATCTGTGACAGCCAGCCAGAAACACAGCCAGAAACAGACACACACACAGCCAGAAACAGACACACACACAGCCAGAAACAGACACACACACAGCCAGAAACACACACACACACAGCCAGAAACACACAGCCAGAAACACACACACACACACACACACACACACACACAGCCAGAAACACACACACACACACACAGCCAGAAACACACACACACACACAGCCAGAAACACACACACACACACAGCCAGAAACACACACACACACACACACACACACACACACACACACACACACACACACACACACACACACACACACACACACACACACACACACACACACACACACACACACACACACACACACACACACACACACACACACACACACACACACACACACACACAGTGCAAAAATATGACAGACAAGAGCCACTCAAGAAATTGACAAGCAAGTGTCACATTTATAGTAACAGGGAGAAGTGAGGTGTCGAAAATTGTTGTCAATCAAATATGGTGCTGATCTCTCAGCTGGGTAAACATATTTTTGTAGCTGTTTTGTTATTAATTTAACAAGTTTGTTGTTTTGTGATTTTATTTAGATTCTATATTCATCCTAGAAAAAGCCGAGGGTGAGTTGTGATGTTGTTACACCATAACCATCTTTATCATCATTAGTAATATAATTCACTTAATTGTCCCTTTCCTCATCGGTCCTTTGACTAAATTATCTAAATGTGTTAGTGTGTGAAACACTTTAATCCTGTCTGATGGAACCTGCTTCAAACGGCCCTGACATGCTATTATCGTAATCATTACCAGCTGGCACTGCAGTGTGAAGAGAGAGAAAGCATTGGGGGCAAGAATGAAGAAACACAATGGCAGCACCGGGGACGATAAACGGGCTGAAGTCTGACAGTTATTTTTAAACTTTGTCTCATTTCTGTGTCCCACTTCTTCTTTTGTTAGATTTATTTATGTTTTTCTCCATCACTTCGTAGGTTCACACTCTTACTGCAATGATTTCCCTCCTGCCTCACCTCCATTGACCTGCACTTCTATCTCCTTACCCCCCGTCCTTTCCTCTCTCTCTCTCTCTCTCTCTCTCTCTCTTTTCTCGCTTTCTCTTGCTCCCTCTCTCTCATGTGGACCAGAGGTCAGTGACACAGCCTCTCAAGGTCGTCCCTGTCCGAGGTCTGGCGTCTTCATGCCTGAATGGCTGAGTGAAGCGGACAGCCCTGTCCCTGTTGGGGACCTCCAGACTTTTAGTGCCTCTGACCACAGGCCTCCCTGGTGGATAGGCCTGATGGGCATCCTTTCTTTGTTACCGTCCACGGCTGTCCATTACATCGAGTGTGACTCAAAGAGGAAGACAGGAGGATGAAAATAAAGTAAGACAGAGGGATAACACCTAATTCAATGTTCCTATCAGTCCAAAATGCTCAAGGTTTTTTGTTCTCTAATAGTTGCTAAGGTTTAAAACTATTTTGAAATATGTAATATGTAATATCAGGCTCCTATTGTCCATGTCTGTTGATTTTTTTTCATAAACAAATAAAGATAACAATTACTGAATTGATCAGCAACGTAATTAGAATAATTAATCTATTATGTTGCAGCGTGAGTATTATTAATTCAAAAAAATATCCTGATCAAGGTGCCCTTGCATTATCACTCAAATCACAGCAATTGTATTTTTAACAAAGCAGGGCTTTTTATAAGTAAAGATAAGGTGACTTTACATTTCCAGTATATCAATATTTGCTTTCACTTCTACTGAAGCACTCATGATGCTCATTTGTCCTATAGAAACAGTGGGAAAGTCATTTGCTCAGTGAAAACTGGACTGTCAATTTCATGCATAGTTTATAATTTATTTTCTTATAAACAATATGTATGTTTAACTTTCATCAACCCTTTTATTGGGCAAATATGGAAAAATATAGTTCAACAAAAACCTAAAGTGACTGTACCTTTGCATCATAATCGACCTGAATCAAATCTTGCCCTTTACTAGTTACATGATCATACTTCCAATACATTAAATAATGTATCTATACATAAAATAAGGAAGGATAGTGCTTTACACAACAGTTTCATAATGTGTTTGTTATCACAGTGCTAACTATATGGTGCTCTTCTATTTATCTAGTGTTAGACCGGTGAACGCATTGTGCTCACATCCACAAAGCTGTGGGTGTGTAACTGAAAAATCCCAGAGGCCTTTAATAGCTATAGTTAGATTGGATTTATTCACTGCTCTGATAGCTATAGTTAGCAGTAAATTTATCCACCTGCCAAGGGAACTTGTCAACGAAGGACGGAAAATACACTTCCATTGCGTTAGTTAGGCTCTAATGACTGAGGGGCTGGCTGGAAAGCACTGATTAGAAAATTAATTATTTATCAAAATACTACTAAAAATCTCCCCTGAAAAATTGAGAACAAGTCATTAAAGTGTAAATTGAATGTTCTGAATTTTGGGGGAGCTGGGGAGATTTCAAACCGCATGTACAGTATGGATTAGTTTATTACTTATATATCTGGTTGACATTTTAACAATGCCAGAAAGTCAGTGTGGCACAGACCACAACACTGCTGAGTTATTTTACGCGTACTTCATTGATACTTGGACTGGATTCTATTAGGATTGTTGAAAGATCAGAGTTTTAAGCAATAGAGTTTTTTAGTATATGATGCAGAGATGGAGGTGGGGGCTACCTGTGTTGGGTTAAGCAAGTTGAAGGAAACCTGAAGGACAAAGGAGGAACTGGATACATCTGCTAAATCGTCCACAATGTTCCTCCTTGTGTTCGGGTGCAGAGGGAAGAGAAACTGTGAGTGTGTTCCAGTTGACCATACAGAGGTCAAGGAGAAAGACCCGGAGCCCAGCAAAACATGCACCCTTAGAGCTTTATAGTATCTTCAGACATATTAACATAGGTGCAGTACAATATAATAAAGATTACTTTTTATCATGCATACTTAGAACATGATATGCCTATCCAGCAACGCAATGTTACTGTGTAGTATTTGGAAATGTAAAGAGAAAAACAACTTGAGGGTTAAGAGAAAAACACACCACAAGCTGTATTTCAGCAACAAGGAGAGAGACACACAGAGAAACAGACATCCGACAGTCTTTTGTTGTCGGAGGAGGTTGAGTTATGTCTGTAGAAAGAATAAATGCAACATCTCTTGAAAAACACATAAAGAGGCTGTTGAGAGGTCCAGTATTGTGGAAGAAAAACCTTTCAAGGTTCTCACTGAACATTGATAAAGAAAGAGGACAATACTCAGACGATGAAAAAGAGACTCAAATATATCTTAAAGGTCCCATGTCATGCTTTTCCGGTTATTACCCGTCTCCTTGTGTGTTATGAAGGTTTTTATGCCAATATCAAGCCACACTTATTGTTTTTACTTCGGCTGTGAGTGTTTGTGTGTGCTCAGGATGAGTTTCGCGCTGTCTCGCTGTATCGCCGACCCGGAAACCACACCAGTAATGGCGGTTTTCCACTGCAGGGCCTCGCTCGGCTTAGTACGGTATGGCTAGGCCTCGTTAGGCCTTGTTAGGCCAGGCAGGAACTGGGGTAGTACCTATAGTAACGCAGTGTAGGCGGAGCCGTGACGTCATCTTCAATGCGAAACACAAAACCGCCGTTAGCTGTTAGCCCTCAGAGCTCACAGCTCCTCATATCTGTTCAGAAACTAGACAAAAGTTAAACAAGTACGAACCACAGACTGTCTGTGTCATGGCGAATACAGTCGCTGCTTTATTTATGTCTGTAGGCCGTTGTTGTGAGTGCGGACGGTCGAAGCATATACAACGTTAGCTTAGCCGATCTTCATTCAGATAACACGCATTTTAAAAGGTTTTTCGCCTGCCGTCTGTCTGCAGACTTGTCAAAGCATTAATTCATGGTTTTTACTAACCGGTATCAGTATGTTGTTACTTCGGCATCATTTTGAAACGTGTATTACAATTAAATCACGGTCAAATATGTTCATTTTGTTGTAGTTGCCAGCGATTCTCTCACTAGTTTAAACCTTTACCTTCAATTTCTCCTATACCTCTCAGCACAATGCATTGCTTTTCCCTTTCACTCTCTCGCTGCCACCCCCTCCCCTTCACACCTAGTTTTTAAAATAAAATAAATAATAATAAATAAAAATTCTGATGTCAGCTACATCCTTATTTGAACTACAAAGTTAATTTATTTTTGCCTGAAGAGCCAATTTCAGCAGAGCCGTTAAAAAAAGTCATAACTGACATATTCTGGATACTGTATGCTAAAATTATTAAAACACATTAATTTGGAAATAAATAAATGCTGCTTCACTGAAACAGTAAACAAAACTAATTCCTAAGGAGAGATTTTCTTAATGTGTCAGAAGACAACATTCTTACCCTGTAACTGTCCTGATGACTGTTAAATCAACCACATTTCATATGATTGAGGTAATATCTATATTCTGTGGACCTCAAATACCAAACCAACCAACAACGCCTTATACACTTCACACAATAAAAATAACTATGGTCACATTTTGAATGTATTCACCAATCCCAGTAAGAAAGTCAATCCTTATTAAACCTTTACCTTCTCCTATACCTCTCAGCACAATGCATTGCTTTTCCCTTTCACTCTCTCGCTGCCACCCCCTCCCCTTCACACCTAGTTTTTCCCTATTCACCCCCCCCCCCCCCTCCCACGCTAAGACTGCTGCTAATAGGGGTTTATTTTTAGCGCGTGCGAGGTATGTGTGTGTGTATACACATGATGGATGATGGTGATGTTTCACCTCTCTCGTGAGTGGGAAAACGACGAGGGAGGGATAGATGGAGGTGAAGGGGGGGCAAGAGGCCGGCTGGAGAGCTGTTACTAATGCTGCCCAGGAAGTGTGGAGCAGAAGGGTGTCGGGCTTTGACAGGGACAAGGCTTCCACCTGAAAGCCCCGCTGGCACAGCAAACTGACCTACAAGCAGCTGAAGATCAACAGGCCGCTCTGCAGCAGGCCAACGAGTTCTTCTCCAGAGAGATGGAGGATGACAGGAGCAGCCTGTACCGTCCAATTAGAATACAGCTAGCACCGGCATTAGCTCCAGACGAGAACTTCAATTTAATCAAGTATCTTTTCTAGCTTCTTGTCTTTCTCCCTGTATCTCTTGAGAGGAAGTCAGAGTCAGAGGTGAGAAGCCTGTTAACCGCTTCAAATCATATTAGAAATGGATATGAGTGCATACGCCACACTGACATAGAAACTAAAATACCTTACGGGAAGAGCAAGCTCTGACTCAATCAGCCTGGGACTGAGCCAGATGTGGACAGCATGGAGCAGATTAGAGCTAAAACAGTGGGATTCATGCCAGAGGAAAAAAAGGATAAGGGATCAAGCAACAGATACACAGAGGGATTATTCAGCATATACGAGTGCACACATATCTACAAACCAACTGTCGCTTCTCCTTTAATAAATTCATCTATGATGTCACTGCATGTGCATACAATTGGAAGCAGGTGCTAGACAGAGATGTCATGTTTAAATATAGATCTTCAAAGAGAAGCCTTTTTCTGCTCAGTGTTCGACCTTGAACTTCTAAGGGGAGTTTATTTTTAGGCCACCTATTTTCAGTGTTGGGCAAGTTACTTCCAAAATGTAATACATTACATAGGCTAGTATTACTTATTACTGTCTTTTTTAAGTAATAAGTTACATTACAATATTACTGTCTCTGAAATGTAATGAGTTACATAACTTTTATATTACTTTTGAGTTACTTTCACCAAAATAACCGCAAAATAATGGCTAGGTATTTTAAATGCTAAAATGTAGTTTAGTGCAGCAACTGTCTAGGCCATGGGTCGGCAACAGGCGGCCCGCGGGCCATTGTTGGCCCGCCAGCAATAATATTTGGCCCGTCATTTTGAGAATAAAAAATCAAAAAATATTTTGAGATTTTTTTTTTTTTTTTTTTTTTTTACAACATCGGACCGACAGTCGCACATATAGGCTATAATGTCCGAATAGAGAATCTACCTACACCTGAAGAATGCTTATTGTACTTTTATCTATGTTGAGAATGAATGACATACAGCACAGGCACAATCAGGCAGCGGGGTGCACTGACGTCAATTAAAGTACTTATTTAAGGGACACCTATCATGCTATATTTAAATGATATATTGTAGGGCCATACCTATAGAAGGTGTATTTATACGTTTCTGTTTTCAAAATACCAAACAGATCATGCATTTTAGCCATGCCTCATTTCACTCTATTTGCTGTTCTCCAGCCCTGTTTTGCAGGGGGCTGATTCTGTGAGCTGCAGCTGACCACGCCCCCCTGCAGGAGAGGGGAGCGTGCTCTGATCAAGTCAGAAGAGGGGGAGAAAAAGAGATCTCCGTCCTCCGTGTTTTATTCTTATATTATTATATAGAGTCGTTATTCATTTGTTTTAAAGCTCAATAAATAACAAAGAAGACCTTTGACCGGCACTTTTCTAATTTTGTCCGGAAGATTTAAACTTTAACGGACATCTTGACCGGCGAAAGAAAACCTAACTGAAACTCTGCCGCACGGTCGTTCCTTGGAAGAGGCGGAGAGGCGGAGAGGTGGGTGTTTGTCATCTGCTGGTGGACTAACCGGAGAGAATTACAGTGCTTGCCTCGGGGAGGGAGAACAAAAGCCACAGCGGAGAATAAACAGAAGGGTAACCATGGCAACCATGCGCGGGAAGTCTTCTTCGCTGCTTTTGTGGCAGACTACAGCGCCACGTACAGGCCTGGCATATGTACTACAGTGTCTCCAGCGCTTTCGAGCGGCAATGGCCGGCCGTGGCCCAACCCCACATTCCCCTGATAGGTGGAGAGTTGGCCCAATAGCCGTAGCGCCACCGTCCTGACGTCAGGACAGTGTTCAAATCTGGATCAGTTTTTATCAGATCCATTGCAGCCCCTTTTTTAGAGATTTGGGTATGGAGGAAAATAGAGAGGGTTGTGTTTTCTGACACTTGGTGAGTTCCCTGGAACACCGGGGACACATATTCATGTATAAAAGACGTACAAAAGTGCATTTTGCATGATAGGTCCCCTTTAACTATTAAATACATTGAGTTGAGTAAAATACTTGGTTACTGATTAATTTAGGTTATAATATATTAAATAAATTGCAAAGCAAAACATGCTGTAATTTATTTATTTTGTATTTTTTAAAGGTTTTCAACCTGAAAGAATCCTAATGTGTCCTTGAAAAGTTGAAATAAAGAAAAGGAAAAAGGATTCCAGTTGTCCATGCGTCCTCTGTTGCCCCTCAAGCCTCTCAATAGTGGGCAAACACTCAAATAAATGCCAAAAACCCAGAGAACTTGACAATACTTATCAGAATAAAAGTATGTTAAATAACACTGCTACCTAGTTAATAACTCACTCAGTGGAGGCTCGTCCATTGAGGAAAGGGAGGACCATCCTCCCTAAAATTTCAGAAGAAAATTAACTTTGAAGAGAACAATAAATGCACCTCAATTTAAAAGATAAGTCTGTTAAAATACAGATAATAGCCCTGACTTTTAACATGGGACTGAAATGGGGCTAGAGACGACGATCCTCCCTTTGGGCGGGTCTATCCAGAGGCTCTGGATTGGGCGCCTATATCATCAGTGAACCAATCAGCGGATCTGACTGGGCATTAGAGTGTTGATGGGGAGGGTTATCAGCGATATCAGAGTTTTTTCTGAACCGGGGAACAGGGGCGCTGCGCCCTCTTACCAAAATAAATTCCTTGAATTAGGCTTTGATTATGTTCTGGCCCGCCATCTTGTGGCTCAGCCAAAAATTGGCCCACGGCCAAACTTACTTGCCTACCCCTGGTCTAGGCCCTTAAGGCTACTAACAACTTTTCTTACAAGGCTTAGTTGAATACTCGAACGGAGTTTTTTTTTTTTTTTAGCGGAAGAAATACGATAATTTTAAGTCAATAAAATCATTTCAATTGATATTGGGAGTCGATTCCTTAGTTTGTTTAGTATCTGGCCATGTAATAAGCAGGATAATGTGCAGCGACTTGGTCATTATGGGGAAAAGAACACCCTTCAGGCTCATCAAGATCAGCCTGACTAATTACGTAAACACCAGGTTTACTAATCTACTGGCACAATTTTTCTCCGGTGCCGGAATGTCTCGCGATGTTAGTGAATTCTTAAAAACAAAACACCATTTCATTTCGGGTTAAAATGAGTTGTAACTGCGTTACTGAGAATTGTAACGGGTAGTATATTACCCAAATTCCATTAGTAATGCGTTACATTACTTCGTTAAAGCAAAAAGTAATACATTACTGTAACTCCGTTACACCCAGCACTGCCTATTTTATATTGACTGTGAAGGTAAGAGTCAGAAGGTGTCAACATCTGGCGGGAATAATCAGCAGAGATCATTTAAGTGAGAATCTTCACGTCTGACGACAACACAAGTGTGTTCCTAAAATGTAAAATGTGAGCACTTAGACGTGAAAGGATGTGGCATTGTTTCTGTCTTTATATATGTCTTCTCCCTTTGTTGCTTTTCTATCTTTTTATTCAATATTATGATATTTTAGATTATGAATTAGTCGATTATGAAATGACAAAACTGTTGTCACAACTTGGCTGAATCTCAAATGAAGTGGAACAAGGCTTGTAAATTATTCCAAATGTATCCCTCTGGTTCTGCCAAGCAACTCATGTCTACCCAAACCCGAGGCTAAAGCACTGCTTCCCGCTGTTTTTTATATTGCCTACATTGCATTAATATGATACAACAAAGGGGTAGGGATTGGAGCACCGTGAGTTATCCTTATGGTAATGAACAAACTCGTCCCACTGTGAGTGCCATTACCACACACTGTGATATGTCTTAGTACACGCAATTGCACGCAAAAAAACACACCCACACACACACTGTAACCCCTGCAAGCATACGTCAGTCAGAGTTGACAATCAGGCTGCCTGTGTTTTATTCATTGAGCGAAAAAATAATGTTTGATGTACATTTTAGTCAAAAGTAGAGGAAAGTAATGGACGGGAGAATAATGATATTTGTCAGAGACGAGAGAGAGGGTGCAGAGTTGACACTGTTAAAGTTAATCAACTCTACAGGGGCTTGAAGGGGATACGTTTAGATGAAAGATGAAAGAATTCTTAAACAACGGTTTGTAAAATAATTTGTTCTTCAAATGTCTAGCAACACAAATATGTGTGTATGCAAGGCACGAAGTTGGAAAGCTTTTCATAATAAAATACAAAAAGCAGAAGTACCTTATAAACACATAAGCTCAGCATCTGATGGGGCCAAGGCTGAACATATTTTATTCATAGATGAAAGGTTGATAACAAAATCTCTTTGGTCAAAACAACAAGTGAGCAGCAATGAGAATCAGCTTCAAGGTACTGAAACTAAAAAACAGCCTGTAGAAAAGTATGTGTGTTGATGTGTGTGTCCATCTGAGAGTGTGCAACATGCCACAAAAAGGTAACTCACCACATGTGGGAGGCAATGCGAGGTTATTCATTAGTATGAGCGAAAACCGCCCAGTTTCTTTCCGAAAAATGTCAACACCTGTAACAAATGACTCCTACTCCTTTGAGGGAAATTAATGTGAACATTTCTTGGTACTTATTTGCAAACCATAAAGTGCAGGTGAAATTGTACAGCAGTAAAATATGAAGGTACAGTGGTAGAGGGTGCATTTTATAAAATGAATAAATCACAGGAAGCCGGTCTCTTCAACACATGATCTGGAGCACCTGAAGTGAATTTATATGCAGTAATGAGCAGCATGTGCTCATTACACAACTACCAAACCCATTCATCTTTAGATATGAAACGGTGTTTAAAGACTATTCATCACAAGCTACAGTAAAGCAATATACAAGCCAAAGCAACATGTGTGTGTACTGTGGACCAAAGTTGTTTGGGCAAAAGGTGTTGCTGGTTAATTAGATTCGAAAATGTGTCATCGTGAAGTGACTGGGAAACATTAGTCATTTAGCAAAAATAGAACCGGAATGCATTTAACTGTCAACGCTATGGGGCTGTTAACATGATTAAAATACACCAGAAAAAATGTACTCTTGATATAGTGATTACTGGTTATTAATAAGGCAATGCAAATGAGAGTTTTTGACCTATCCAACACAGGTTTTACTAGTTAGGTAAGCCAGTGACAGAACCACTGGTTATTTTTCACTGATTACAAGTTTTGCATACACATTTCATTTATTCACCATGGACTATATGTTATTCGTACAAAAAAAACTTGGAAACCATCAAATATATATATTGGATATGCAAAGTATGTAAAAGTATCACAAAATGGACATATTACATCTGTTTGTCATGTGATGTACACCCAAACAAGTGTTTTACTCGTGCTGCATCATTAAAGCCTGATTAGACCTCTTATCAGGACATCATGGGCATGTTGAGACTGGTTTGAACTATCCTCCGTCTTACTTTTCTTTACTACTTACTTTTGTTGAATTATTGCATTGAACAACTTGAATACTGTTCTTATGGGACATCATGAACTTCCCAGCATTGCTACACCCACATTCATCTCGCAGACGGAGTGGAGGGGCTACAGAAAGAAGACGGAGACCTGAGCTGTCAGCTTTGGACTGTTTAAGTTCGATACAGGCTCGTCTCAGGACAGATTAGGGCTCACAGAGATTCTGTACAGCAAAAAAAAAATGTCTACAGACTGAGATTCTGTCATGCTACAGGATGAAGTGGAAAGAGAAGACAGTGTGTGTGCAGTTGGTGTATTTCACTGAAATATGAATGTATGTAATTGTGTGGGTATGTGGGAGAGCAAACAAGTAGAACAGTATTTAATTCATTTTAAATTCACTTAACAAAGCTAGACTCACTATTAGGTAAATCGACACAAATAATCCTCTAGGTCAGAGAACAAGAGGAGACGCACACGTGCACACACACACTCAAGCATGGCCTTCTTACCCTTCCAGAGGCTAATGAAACAAACTAATTAGTGGGCAGAGTAGGGGCAGAAGGAGGGTGACTGCAAATGAGTGTCATCAGTAATGTTCACACACAGGAACACCAACAAGCCATTACCTGACACAATCAGGCTTTAAGCATCGTGTAGGTCCATGAAGGGGTTGGCAGGGGGTTCTGATTATATTTATAATAGACAAGACTAATTAAAGACATAAAAGCATAACCGGAAAGATTGGGAGGAATCAAGGCTAGGGGAATAAAAACTGAAAAATATTTCAAACATGGTCTACTGATTTTATCCACCGAGCTGGAATAAAAACACCAATTAACCCGGGGCTTTCTTAATGTCATGTGACCTTTTTTGCATAGTTTAAATCACCGTTACTTTCATACACAGTTTGAAGGCAGAGAAAATTGTTAGCCCTCAATGCTGGACTTAAATGGCACGTCCCTCAGCACCTTGCCAAAAATGCCACAATAGCCAAATACCAAACTCTGAATGGCCTTGATGAAAACCCTATGTCGCACAGCCTTTACACAGTTCAGCCCTCACTGCTCCACCGCACTGAAGCAGACATCTCTCTCTCTCTCTCTCTCTCTCTCTCCGCCATTGAAACAGACAAACAGGAGCCAGTAGTCATGGTAACTCCATTCTTGGTAAACTTAAGGATGTGTATGTGCATACACACACACACACACACACACACACACACACACACACACACACACACACACACACACACACACACACACACACACACACACACACACACACACACACACACACACACACACACACACAAACACACACACACACACACACACACACACACACACACACCACACACACACACACACACACACACACACACACACACACACACACACACACCACACACACACACACACACACACACACACACACACACACACACACACACACACACACACTCCCACACGCACACACTAACATTTAATAAATACTTCATTGAGTGGAGCCGGTAAAAGGGCTCAGGGACTGTGGTAGCTAGTCAGCTGTCTGAACAGAATGGTTATTTTTGCATACATTTCCCTGGGTGCTATTACAAGTAAAAAAAATGGTAAATTATTGATTTACTTTAAAAAAAAGAAGAATCAGAACTAACCTCCCATAGTATTTTGACTTGTTGTACTGTAAAGCAGTCAACTCAGGCACACAACCATTTTTGAGGAACATCATTCCTGTGATTTGAGTAGTTTCACTAAAGCACTACTTTTACTACCACAGCAAAGAAGTGCATTGGGCTTTTACTGCACCTATAAACTGTATTTTTTATAATAATATCAACATAATTCTTATTTTTTATTTAAGCCAATAACTATACATTTTTAATATATATTGAATAACTACATTGCCACATATTGTGATAAATACGTTTACAGTATGTTTCACTGTCCAAACACAGGGACTGAATTGGTTATCATATCCAATGTTATTGTTTTGATACAATGTAAATGGATTATAAAGTGTGTGTGTGCTTGTGCAGGCCTCTAACCACATGCACACATGACCAATACCTGCTTTCAGAGCATGAACAAGAACCCCTGCAGATGTCAAAGTCTGAGCAGATAACGAGGGGAAAAGCCGAGGTGGAGATGAGCGGCACGGATGTCAAATTAGCATTCACACACTGCTCCATTGACAAGGTCATCTAAACAAGGCTTTATCTCCACCTTCAAGGATCAAGTGGTGAGATTCAATAGAACCAGCCTACTCTGTTGTGTCGTCCCCAAGGCAAAATGAGCAGCTGCCCAAAATCACTCAAAATGGGTGTAAAGCTTAGCAGCAGAGGCAGGGTCTTTCTAGCAAAGGACGCTTTATTCAATCAACACTAAGCTCAGAGCATGAGGAAAAAAATATGAAGACCTTCTAAGTATCAAGGAAAGATTTAGAAGGCGCTTATTCAACTTTTTTTCTTTTCTCAGCGCACACAGATTAGCATTATAAAGTTGTGTGTTAATGTACAGAGAGAGCTAGAGAGGAGGATGGGGGAGTTGATGTCATACTGAGCTATGACTGTAGGGCTGGATAAAAGGATGAGTGTCTTTCTCCCACTGAGAGTTGTTCAATGAAGGTGGAATGCCACTTGCTTCTAGGGGGCAATCTGTTTGACTACTAGATAGAGAGGAAAGGAGGAAGAGAGGAAGGGACGGGGTCAAAATGCAGGGAAGAGTGAGTTCCTTCAACCCTAACAGACTAATTCCCACTCTGCATACTGATCATTTCATTCTTATGCATAGGAGCTGAGTAAAGTGACAAAAACATATACCCACAATCATACATACATACATACGAACATACATTATGCAGAGGATAATCATGAAGCTGTTTGATATCTACGCTTTGTATGGTCTCTGTCTGAAGATGAAACGAAGCACTCGTACTGTATACACACACACGTGCACACAATTGACAAACACACACACACGCTCAAACCCTACTCGGTGCTGCTCTACCATCATTTAGATCGAAAAACAACTCAGCCATGGACACAGGACACCGAACCATCAGCAAATATTAGTAAGCCCTGCTACAGTATAAACACAACAAACTCCAGTGATGGCCACCTTCACTTTGCTTCTGGACTGACGGAAAACAACTCAGCCGTAAAAGCCCTGGGGGTGAAAGTGGAAGTTTATGGGTGCCTACCTTGAGTGAGTGTTCCCATGAGGAAGTGGTAGAAATAGCGAGCCACCTTGGTGAGCTGCCTCTTGCACCTTTTCCTGCACTGGCTCATCTTGGTGCAGCTGTGTTGGAGTGGAGGTGATGATAGTGATGATAGTGATGGTGTCGGCTAGTCTGCCGAGGGAAGCTCTCAAGGTAGGAGGAGGAACTGAGCACTGTAAGTGTGTGAGTGTGTGTATATGAAAGTCTGTTTGCGGCTGCCTCGCTTCTGCTCTTCACTCACCCCTACTCTTTCCTCCCTCTCCTGTCCTCCCCCTTCTCTCTCTCTCTCGGCTCTGCTCTTCTCTCCACCTGTAGGGCGCTGGCTGTCAATCAGCCAGCAGTGCTCTGCCTCCTCCCTCTCACGTTCTGAGAAGCCCCTATCTGGCCTCTCATTGGCTGAGAGCGGAGTGTGCCGGAACATTACGGACAGGCGCACATGCGAGAGTTTGTGTGTGTGTGTGTGTGTGTGTGTGTGTGTGTGTGTGTGTGTGTGTGTGTGTGTGTAGTATACTACGAGCAGACTGGCTTGAGTGGCAGGTGGTGGTTATTCTCTCTAGCTGCACACTCCTACATCTTGTTGATGTTTTCCTCCACTCGAAGCTCATAAAGAAGACAGCTTCTGAGGGTGTGTGTGTGTGTGTGTGTGTGTGTGTGTGTGTGTGTGTGTGTGTGTATATGTTTGAGCCAGCAGGAGGTTCAGTAAAGTGACAGAGGAAACAAAGCAAACCCATTAATTAGCGTCACGCACCGTCCTTCTGTGTATGTCTGTCTCTCGCCTGCTCATTAATGGTATTCATAACAGTGAGGAAAGAGAAGTAGGGGAGGCGGAGTGTAGGAGCAAAAGTGAAGCTACATGAAGAGGCAGGTAGGGAGGTGGAGATGGGGCAAAAGTGAAGCTACATGAAGAGACAGGTAGGGAGGTGGAGATGGGGCAAAAAGGGGAATACATAATTCATATATTTCGCTCCTTTCTCCACTGTGGTAAAACTTAAGAAGAGAGAAAAAGCCTGACAGGGGAGAAAGAGAGAGAGGTTGTCGGACAAATACTGTCTCCAGCAGCTGATGAATGGATTATTTCTTGCCAGCAGAGAGGAAGGAGGAAAGAGAAGAGGGGGGAGAGGAGGAGTATTTTGCTAATCGTGTGGCACTGAGAAAGAAAGGTATTTATATAAAGTCGTCATCCTTATCAAAATGTCTAAATGTGACCACTAGTCACTTAACAAGGAAACACACTGCTCTTGTTTCCCCTGTTGATGCATTATATTGTTCCTCCCTCACATTACCCTACTAAACGGCTGCCGCTCCACCTTTATCCTCGCTCCTTCTCCCTGATGTGGAATTAAAAGTGATTACCGTTACCACAGCAACCCCTGACTCCATGGATTTTTCTGGTAGTCTGAGTGGCAGATGCAAACACACACACATCTGTCTGTGTCTTAGGTCAAAGAGAAAATCTATCAAACGTCAGGCAGATGCTTCCCCTAAACGTTCTTGTTTTCTTTCTACAAGCTCTGTACTCTCATTCTCATTACGGAGTCAAAGAAAAGGGTCAAAGTAAAGGTGAGTGTTTGACAGCGAGCGGTTCTGCACTCGACGCACCACTGTAAGTCAGAGGAAAGAGCACTGACACAACCAAGAAACACAGCAAGATTGTGAGCATGTGGGAGGCCAGATGGGAAAGGTTTTTCTGACTCAGTATGAGGATTACTCACTAATTAATAATGCTGAATCATGACTTCTTAGGGATTGGCACATTCCTACGTTGCTTACTGCAGGTACAACTCTGCAATTTGTGCGTGGTTCCTATTGGAAACCTGTCAGTTCAGAGTGTCAATAATCATTAGGCATCATTCAATAACCATTAAGAATAAATGTCTTCCTGTAACCCACCTAGGAAATAACCCTTTGTTGTTTTACTGACATCTGTTGTGCCCCCCTCCTCCGGTGTTCACTGAACAACAAATAGCATACCATGCATTTTTCTATTTGATTTGATACCCTCTTCTAATGCTTCTATATACGATGGCTTGTTTCCTGTAGAAATACCTCCACTACTGAGTTATTTCATGTATTTCTAACTAACCGGTGTTATACTTTAGTTTGGGTGTTACAATTTCTGCATTTGCACACGGCCCTGACGCACAATGGGATTCATCATTATAAAAATACAGTGTGGACCATTCTTCACTTTAAGAACATATGATGAATACATCTGACATTCTTAGGACCTTTCTCAAGCAAACAGTTAAGAGGAACTTAGGAAGAGGTGAATAAATGAGAAAACATTCTATGTATCACATGACTACTTGTATGTGAGAGGCCTAATAGTGTTGATCACAAGAAATCTTGGCTGTATTGAGTTTAAGCTTATTTCTTTACAGGCTGCATCACTACATAATTCACTCTCAACCCCCTCATCGTTGTTTTTGGTCACAGCTAGCAGCTGTTTTTAGAGAAAAACCTCAGAAATCCATCCAGCTGTATTTGTCTGCTGCCTTCAGGCCCTGTCTTCATATACTCCCAGTATACTGCATATCTGACTCTGACAACATGTTATAAAATATTAGCTTATCCATACCGCATAGCTCAACACTTATAGCAGATTTAATAACATTTCCCCAGTGAGGAAGAATCTCAGATGACATGTATAGCCAAATATAAATGAAGTTGTAAAAACGCAAATTATACTAAAAAGAGAAAAAATAATCCTAAAAGTCTACAGCAGCATTATAGACAATGAAGAAATAATCATCCCCCTTTTTACCTAATTATGTATACGCATTTGAGTGATGCAAAAACACTTATTTCAACACTGATCACACACTAACAAAACACAAGGTCACAATGTAGTTTGAGAAAGACAGCGAGAAGATCCATACACCTACTGAACTGAAGAAGAACTGAAGTGAAAGATTGAGTAATCAGTGCAGCATGAAGGATTACAGACTTGCAGTGGTGACTGTTATATCACACACACACACTCAGACACCCACACACATACAGTACAGATGGGATTAGGGTGTATGATCTGATGGTAAAAGGTCCAAGTCTAATACTGCAAGCTTTTTGGTTATTAGTATATGAAGGAAGAAAAAGAAAGGTAACCAATATTTATATGTCTAGAATTTAAAGCAAGGCAAGTGCAATTCTAGGTACAACACTTAACCCATAAAACAGGAAGGGATCTGTTAGGGACTCTGTTAGGGACTCTGAACTGATCTTTGGTTTAAGGTGAATCCGTATGTCAGTCAGTCTTGATGATTCTGCCATTAGCACAATAACACCCGGCTAGATATTTATTTAAAAAAAGCTTATCTTTAAAAAAAAGTTGTGCATTTGTTTCAGTTCCTCCTCACAGTAGTTAGGCTATTTCAATATGTTTTAAATAACCGTTTGTGTGACAGAGCTGTATGGTCAAACACCAGAACAGCTTCTTAATGAGCTGCAAGTTAGGAACTATTGAGGGTGTTTACTTTACCAACTCACAGCGATCACAGGTGTTGCTGACTGTTGCAGTTTGAGATGAAACAGTCAAGTATATGCTCAAGTAGTACTTTGTCAGATCATTGTTGATAGGCAATTGCAAAAAATAAATGTGTTAATGTAAAATAATTTGAATATTTGGGGCTTTTTATATTTTAACATCATGTAACAAAAATGAAAGAAAATACAAAGTAACTATTCCACTTATTGCATAAAAGTTATGAATGCCTCTACAGTGGATTGCTCAAATGCACTGTTCATTCTAAAATGGCCCTACTTTAACAACACTATGTTTAGGTTATTTGTGGAAATGTGGAAGTTGGAACATCATTTGGAAGTTGTTTTCTGCATCAAAAATATCTGAAACAACCAACTTAGCGACAAACTTATGAGAAATGTCAACTTTAAAGTTTTTGACCATGATTGTGACTCAAATTTGAAGTCAGAAGAAGTTTTGTCTTCTCTCAGAATATCACCTGTCACTCAGACACATGTCTTCCTTCCAGTACAGCTACATAACCAACATTTCAGCTCTGACACTGTGGGTGAGGTAAAACATGTCAGACCCTCTCACCCATATATCAGGTAGCCTGCGACACTGATGTGCCATCAGCAGAGCCAAGCAGACAGAGTAGTAGATACAATTAGTGTCAGGATGAGCTGATGGTTACCAAGTATGAAGATGACGATTTTTAACAGGAGGGTATGGGGGAGGGGATTAAAGGAGTGGAAGGAGGGGTGTGGCTGCTTCAGATAGACAGACCTGCATGTGTTGTTGTTTAAGAAACTTTGACACACGTCCAGGATTTGTGCCAAGACTCCCAAGCTGTGTGTGTGTGTGTGTGTGTGTGTGTGTGTGTGTGTCAAGTCTTTCCATCTAGGAGTGTGAGTCACCACCACCAAGATGTCCAGAGTGTGAATCCACACTGCAGTCCATTAACAACTAATACCAAGAAACACAACAAAAACAACGAGCACAACAGCTGGCACGGAAAGCCCTTTTAGCACCAATTATCAGCTGACAATACCTTTTGTTATAAGTGTTGATGTTTTAATTGAGGCGTCAATAAAATGCCAGCAGCTCTTAATTGTGTTCATTCAAGGTCTTAAAATAGTGCCAGTCTCGAAATGTCAGTGATCAAAAAAGGGGGAAGTAGACAGACAGACAGACAGACAGACAGACAGACAGACAGACAGACAGACAGACAGACAGACAGACAGTGATTGGATCCATCATTAAGGTGGAGACCCTGGAGGCCTCAGAGCTGTGACTGTCAGAAACATCATCAAGCAGACTGGATATCTGGGTCTTTTCTGGCAGGTCAACTGGAGGATAAATCAACACGACTGTCTGATTGACCTCACCTGCTTCCCCCTTTTCTTTTTCTAAACTAAGGTTGGTCAGCTGCAGAGGGAAAATGTTATGAAAGATCACATTTGTGAGTTTCGCAGAACGTCATAAGGATTTTTTTTTCTCCAGATTTGGCACTGTGCAGCAGTCTGTGCAGGCTGCCATATGAGCACAAATGCACACAGGAATGTTGGAGGGCAGATGTGACACTGACACTCCACTCAAGTGTCTGGCAAAAACACGTGCACATACACACACATTTGTTTTTAATACTATTTATGTGGCAGGCAAAGGCACCAGCTGGTGAAACCCACTCAACAGTCTATTCACTGTGAGCATGTGACAGAAGACAGAAAGGGAGGAGCGAGAAAGAGGCACAGGTGGAAGCACTCGGCTTCAGGGATGATCAGTTAAGCCTTAAAGTCATCACAGAGCTCAGACCAACGCCTGCTCAATGTTTTTGTTTGCCCTCTGAAGAGTTGTAAAATACAAGCAAGTGGGGATTGGACGTGGATTATAAAACAGCATGTATATAAAAGTTCACATTTACAGTGTGCAAGTTTGACAAAAGAGAATCTGTGTGAGCTCAGGTAGTGATTTAAAGCTGCTGATTGTGCTGGTTCAAAGACAGAGGTCAAATGAATAAGGAGTGTTTCTTAATTCAAACATCCAGTAATAAAGTGATCTAAATAAAAGCATTTGCCAACTTGAATTGAGGTGTCAAGACTTCCCACTTTTGCAAAGAATCCTGTTTTTTTATGTTTTATGTGTAAACTAAATAATGATGTTCTTCCCTTCACCTCATATGAACACAGATTTCAGATACTGAAGTTCATATCTTATACATGTCATATAAACATTCATCTTACATTATTTTAGACATGCACATAAATCCACCCAAACACTGTTTTTCCCTGTCACAGAATATCACTAAGTCCCACTTGTATATTAGATTTGTAGATTTCTATGATAGCATCATTCGATTCAAACATGAAAGCAGATGTTGGGGATGTCACACATTTACAGTGAAACAGAAAATAATGGAGGGTAACTAAACGGCTGAATGAGCAAGGCAATCATCCGTATCCATGGGGACGTTTTCTTCTGAGGAGATTGCGTCCAACATTTTACCTATTTGTACCCTCCCCTTTGATGTGCTGTGAGAGGACTTGATATGGAATAACACTCCATAGTTAAGATAAAGTGGTGGGGTTCAAATGAAAAAAACGTCAACACGATTTTGCCTACTGTACAATTAATTGAAGGTTTACAACAGATAATCCAGATTGTTGGAAAGTGTAAATGATGATTTTCTCAAAAAAAAGCGTACTTCACACTTTTAAAAACATATAATGTGCTTATATGATATGATGCAGATCTATACACAAATATCAAAAGGATAGGTCCAAGAATCAAAACGCTCACCTAGATAATGTCTATGAATAATTGATAAACACAACCCAAACATCACCCAAAGGTGAACTGACAAGGATGGCAAACAACAATAAACAAACACAGTTCAATAAGGTAATAAGAGAGCACTTACAGTCTCCATGTCTGATCCGTATTGATAATGAACAGAAACATACCGTTTAATCATAAATGAAATAGTTTATATTATTTATTTATAACTGTAGTTCTATGGAATAAGCTCCATGGCGCTGCTGCCATCTGCAGGCAAAAAGCAAAGCCACGTCTCCAGGAGCAGGCATCGCCCCGAGGGCAAACGGATGGACTGTGAGAGCACAGGGGAAGATAGGCATATACAAAACTTCACAAACACACTCATTTACATTATACTTTACTGGAGTCCATATAGGAAAGAGGAGGTGTTAATGAAGCTGAAACTCTAAGTGACTAATGATGCATGACTCTTCCAGCTGGGAGAGAAATGTGACTATAACACTTCCATTTAATTACTAATGAATATTCCTTGAAAGCTGTTCTAAAGATAGGAAAATATGGATTGGAACATAATTGGTTTTTGTATGTGTGTGTGTATGTGTGTATATGAACAAATATGCCCATGCGTGGTATTTAGTCATCTACTACTGTATGGATTAAAATGCTAGTCAGTACAGACCTTATATTTATTTGTTCTCCATCCCAGCAGTGACCACTAGTGGACAACATTTGAAAGGCAGAGAAGTATATTCAAGCTAGAGTATGAGAATAAAAGTAGTAAAGTCCCCACCAAGCAACACCATAAATATTCTGATGCACCCTTACCATATGTTAGCTTATGATCTGAAATCTCCTAGTTTAGATTTGCAGGTACAACTCCACCAGAACACGTTTATTTTTCCTTTTCCTTTGAGTGTCTGCATTTACTGCACAACTTAAAATACAAACCATATTTAAACACATACTTCAGATGACAGAAGGCCAGAAAAGGCGACTGGCACTCCATATTAAAAACAAAGAGAGTGGTGTTCACTGTTGTGTCCAGAGACTCGAGCAGTTGGCTGTACTAAACAGTGTGGACCAGTAGAGGGCAGCTACAGACCATTACACACAGCTACTATAACTCTCCCTCAAAGTAAGACACTTGTTTCTTCCTGCATGTTAGGGGACTTGCCCAGTATAATGCCCTGTAAGCTCATAACAAAGCAGGAAAATACATATAATATTATACATGCCAATACATTATACATTGAACTAATGCATTTCCTAAACTCTGCATCAATTATGAAGTGGGAAAGGTTGGCACCCGTACAAATTATGAATCAAGTAGAAACAATTGTTTTATGTATTGGTAACTTCCTACCAAACTCGGCAAAGCAATTATGTGGGCTGACTTTCCTTCGATTAATGTCTGGCACCAGTTTATGCCCGTCTGATTTGATATACAGTTCATTATTCCGTCTGCAGAAAATATAGCAACAGTGTACTGTAATTGAACCACTAGGAGAGTTGGAGGGTAAATGCAAAGATATCTTACTGGTCTGTACCACCAATAGCCATGTTTTTTTCATTTTTCAGATTTAAGGATCAGACTTCTGCTTTGGTGTTTGCACTGGGCATCACATTGGTCTGTCAATCTGTATCCGTTCAGCATTGTGATGGCGAACACGAGCTGAAAGGTCATGAGAGGACATGATGTGGTCAGGGATTCATACAGAGGAGGAGCTATCAGAAAATACCGGATTTAAATCAGTGGGATAAAAACCTGTCGCTCTTGTAAAAATTAATCTTTGGCCTCATTTTTGTAAATAGGAACATAACAACACATAAGTCTCAAGCCATGACTCTCTTCTGCTCTACATTAAAGCTACACAGACACTGTCTCTCCTATTGTTCTAGGATTGTATTCCCAGTGGGAGTTCCTTAAGACTCCTTTGGATAAAGCCAGGGATGAAGCAAGCACAGTGTGAAGGATGAGGAAGGAATTGGGGAAAGACCCGGAGGAGACAAGACTGACAAATGAACAGTGGGAGATTAGAAGAATGGATCACTGGGCCAAGAGGCCTATAAGTAACCCACAGGGGAGATTATGTGGCATTTACACTGTTTTTATAACCAGCAGAGGTTACAAAAGAGGGGCAACAAATCACACGCTGCTACCAGCACCTCCTTGAAGGCATCAAACATTCTGCGAGTGACAAAAGGTTTCTGATATTCCTTAAGTGTCGACGTAAACTCTTGCCATCACGTTGCCTTTTTACATCCTGCTCCACTCCTGTTTACATGTTTTCTTCTAAGTCATGACGCTCTGCATTTCCTCTGAAGCCTGTGTCTCCTTTCCTCTCGCTGTCATACCCAACCTCAGGCTGCTTGACTGCTGCCCCCCCCCCCCCCTTCACTGCCTCTCTCCCTGCCTGTCTGAAAGCAGGCAGCAGGTGTTTAGTGACTCCCAGATCAGAGAGCCTGGGAGGGAGACGGAGCCCCTCTGAGCCAGGCTGCCTGTGTAGGAGGAGGAGAGAAAATCTACGCTTCCATTTCCGAGTGTGTCTGCGCTCATCCCACAACCACACCAGTTCAATGTGTGCATGTGTCTTATCCATGTTAAATGTTCCTGTGCTTCTCTTAAGGGCTTAGAGAGCAGTGCTCTTTTTCAAGAGTCATGTGAGCAACTTGCTGCTGAGTTGAGGGGCCACTAGAGAGAGGCTGTGTGGGTGCATCGAGTGCAACATTTTTTAAAGACATATTTCCTTCTGAAAAGTCCCTGTTTCCTTTGTTCTGTTTGTTGTTTTAGGCATTTGTCTGACATAATGCTCATAGCTGATAGGATAAGTGCACCTTTCATTTGTAAGAAAAAGAGGAAAAGAAAAACTGCATCAGCAGATTTGTTTCCTTTTAATAATAAAAAGAAAGTGTCATGTTAAAATACTTAACCCGTTTATGCCCCTTCAATGCATGAATGTGCTTGCTTTACAATGTTTGCTCACCATACATGTTTTACTCTGCTATTTTCTGCACCCCCAAAACGTACAACTTCTATGTTTACACTTGTCAAACAAAGAAAGAGGAAGCATTGTACTATAGATGGAAACCAGTAAAACAAGTCAAATATGGAGCTGCAGATGGTGAAAGAGGCAGACAATATGGTCCGTTTTTTTCTGCAGTACTATACTTCCCGAGTACTATTAAGTATTATAGTTAATGATTGGTCTTTTGACATGTGGTAAATCGGATGATGGAATTACAAACAGCTGATGAACATTTCTGACATGCCAAAATCCATCTGATCATCCCACACTAGACAACAGGGTTATGTAATTTCAGCAGAAATCTGGTCCATTTCTAAAATTGATTTCATTCGGGTTTAAATCTGGAGCTGCTTCGCCCTCTGCTGGTGAGTTCAGCTTTTTATTAATTAATGAGCACAAAAGGGTTTAGGATACCGTTTAAGTTGACATGGACCACACATCCCTGGTTGAGGCAGAGAATTGTCCTAAACCCTTTTTGGTGCCCATGTCTTCAATGTGTGTGTTTCCTCTTCACTGCCAGCCTCTGTTAGCTTCATGGCTTCTTGTGAGCTATTAACCAGGGGCTCAGTCTGGTGAGTGTGATGAGGACAGCTGCTGGGTTAAACAGCCCATCTGTATCTAAATGATATAATCACTCGTAATGGAACAGGGACCCATCAGTCCCATTGCTGTCAACCATCAGAGGACAAGGGGTCACCTTCAGTGTGATTTAGGCGCGCTCCATCTGATAGGAGAGACTCGACTGTGCAACTTCTATATTTGTGTGTGGGAGTGTGTGTGTGTGTGTGTTTGTTTGTTGTATGAGCTATGGATATGGTGTCAGGAGTGTTGTTTGTCTTTCAACGAGCTTCAAGCTACTTTCAGATCAAGTTCTTTGTTGTGGCACAGAGATTTGGAACTTGAAGAGTCCACATATGCGAGAGTTTACAGAATGGCTCAAACTCATGACAGAGACTGCCTTTGAGATTATGATCGCCAGGGTAAATAACGTCCCAAGCTAAATTAGGGAATATGGCACATCTTCTTGGCCTATATTAAAGTTGCATCGTCTTAGAGAGGGTACAGGGTACTATGTAAGGAAGTATATCTGTATATGTATATATATGTATATGCTATATATGTTGTAAATGTGTATTAATGCGTTGCTTTATATGTGTATGTATAGGCATGTGTATGTGTAAGAAGTATTGGGGTGCCGGAGGGTTGTTTTTGCATGCCTTTAAGTTGGAACCCTTTGGTTTTGTTTATGTTTGTTCTGCATTGATGTATATAATGTGAAACATGTAATAAAAATCTTAATGACAACAAAAACAGAAGAAAATATATAATTGGACCTTTCACAATGAGGGAATATTTCATCAAAGAGTGTCTCTGGAAAGGTTATACAGTTATGAGAGCATGCTGAGCCTGAGCATGGTTAGTGTCTTCACCAAGACTCCACATTAACATCAAAACAGGCCCTAACCAAAGGCTCGTACCTACACCTTCTCAGCTCACCAACATAGGACACCTTAAAACAATGAAAGAAATTAATATACCACAAACTTCTTGACAGCTCCTCCATTTGCGCTCATGTTACATGTCTTATGAGCCTGATTTGATCCCCACTAAGAGCACTAATAGCAGCTTTGATCATGACAAGTGCAGTACTTACACTCTCCTAATGTAATCCCTCACTTCTCTCGACACCATCTACAGATTTCTTAAGGAGCTCTCTCCGTCTGTCTCTCCAGCAGGGCTGCAGCTGAATTTTCCACCCCGCTCTCAACTACATTTTTAGAGCTCACTCGCCCACTCTTGCTTCTTAAGTGCCTCCACTGGTGGTTATTTCTGCTGGAAGGTGGTGTATGTGTGTGTGCACGGACATACCTCTGTATAATGACACTGGAACAGGGTAACAGAGATCCTGGATAGTAAAGCAATGGAAAATAGTTTTTCCTTGTTGCTGTTTCTCTCCAGATGTGGGCAGGGAGCCAGGGGTGAGCCAGGGGTTAACCAGGGTGAACGCATCCACTATAACAACACAGTGATGAAAGACCAGACACTCTGCAGCATTCAGACCTGGCAATGTAAACACAAACTCACACAGACAAACTTCTTTCAGAGGATAACAAATTATGTTAAGAGTTGTATCGATTCGTAGAGGACTCACAACTCTCTGCCTGTAAGTTCTCTCCAAACAAGCTCCTCGATCCTCCATCATAGTAAACACAGCGGTTATGTAAGACACAGAGGACAGTGAGTATGTGTGTGCGTGGGGGGCGAATGCTAATGTGAGCATTTGTGTACAGTTCTTGCATGAGTGTGTACTTGCACGTGTGTTTGTGTAAATGAACATTAGCTCAGTAGAGAGAAGCTCTACTTGGCTGAATTCACACAATCACCCAAAGGCTCATGGGAAATCAGTGGGCGGACAGGTATGGATCGGTGACAGGACGAGGAGGAGGAGGAGGGCGGGTAGGTTGGATTGGGTTCACTCTCTAACACACTTTAACGCTCTCGTTCTCTCTCAGGGATTCTTCATCTTCTTCTCTTCAAAATAACTGTACCTGTGCTGAGTGGTTAAAATGGGAACATTCAACAGTTACACAACTCTCCAAACACCTGAACTTATTATTATCTGTACAAACTTTGGGTAAATACGGCTCCGGGTGGTAAACAGCCAAACTCATTTCCCTCTATTCGGATTATAGGGATAACAATGTTTGAACAAAATAAGAAAAACTCTAGAAGGTTACCGTCAGATTCTCAATGTTAGTTTGAACATTAAAACATAACATAAAATACTGTATTTATACGCTGAAAAGCAAATAAAAGATTCGTGATTTAAATGTCTGATTCAGATTTGTATTTATTGCCGCTGTCAAGTTAAACATGGTGTAATTGCAAAAAGTTGAATCTTCATAAAAAGGTTCGTTATAGACCCCAAAAAATATTGTATCAATGCCACAATTTAGGCAGTGACATATTGACCACTTTTTATTCCGGAGTCCTTTCATTTTCTTCAGTCATAAAATGGTTCAAAATGGTGATTGTCAGACCTCTATTAAAGCTGACACACACTGCTAATTGGTTTTGAAATGAATATGACACACATAATTGTGATTTACAGTCTTAATCATTTCAAAATAATGTAATGCTGCAGGGAATAATATGAAGAGTTAGGGTCGTAATGATTAGCGTCAGCACTTAACAATTCAACAAAACTGAGTTTGACAAGGTCAACAATAGGGAATGAATTGATCAATTAAATAATTGGTTCCTGCAGACAAATGTGCTGTGTGCTATATTGAATAGTTTTTTCTCCCATGTTATTGTGTTCTCCCTTTCTGTCAGCACTGCCTTCATGCCTTCTTTCTGCATTTCTCTTCCAGTTTTCTTCTGAATTATGAACCATATACCCTCTCTCCTGCTGCTCGCCCTTTTTCTTTTTGTCTGGCCCGGTGACAGATGAGAGGAAGCAGCATGAGGTGAGGCATGCAGGGCAGCAGGGAAGAACAAAGAAACTCTTGAAACTTCACAACTTTCCTTTATCTATAATGCAGTGTGGCCCTACAACTCAAATGCAGCATGTTCTGCCCCTTATTCCCAAGCTTCACTGTGAAGCACTCCTCCGTGGAACTGTTTGAATTCCCAAACTTTTCAAAAGGTACTTTTCCCTGGCAAAAAGTCTTGGTTTTAACATCTAGCTCTAAAAACAATGCTTTTAGCTTTTTACTGCCTTATTTCATTTATCCATCCCTCTCTTATTGATCTCTGCCATCCAATTTAGTCTGTTACACCCACTATATGTGACTCAATCTCTTTCTGCGGTCCTTTTTCTTGGTTTGGAGGGACTGACAAGGTAGGAAACACGAAGACGAGTTTCCAACTGAGAGGACAAAACAGAGACACTGACAAAGAGCTGCAAAGATGAATTCTGCAGTAAATTACTCACACGTTTAGCAATATGTTTCTTCCCTGTTGCCTCTGTAGTTCCTAGATTATTTTCTAGGTAGTCGCAATAACACCTGTTCATACAAACAGAGGATGTTAGAGGGGTCTTAGCATAGATGGATGATGGTTAGTTTTCCTGTTTGCGTATCGGCACATTGCCTCTGGGAAAAACAAATATTCTGACAGTCTCCAAACAAGGATGGATAAGGAGAGCCGCCACTGCTATTTCTATACTGCTGAGGTGACATGTTGATTGTAAGGGATTGCCAAGGACAGATGACCTCAGCCCCAAGTCACTCCATGACATTGGTGTACAGTACATAGTATAGATGATGGATTGCCATTAAATTAGGATCTTCATTGTTTTCAGACTTATCGATTTGGTGACCTCTGACTTTTCCTCTATAGCACCCATCCTAGTATTTTGGGTGAAATGTCTTGACTAAACAATCAGGATATTTGCTCCACACATTATTCTTCCCTAAGATTGAATTTGAAACACTTTGGTTATACCTGGCATTTTAATTTAGTTCCATCAGTGGTAACACTTAAATTAGTCCAACACTTTGGTCAAAGCCCTAATAACCTTTAAACTAATGGCATTTCCTTCTGCTAATCAAAATCTCCAACAATCGAAGTCTATGTCTTTGTCCAACCAACAGTGTACAAGCATTATATATATACTTTACTATTAAATGACTGAGAAAAAGCTACAAACCCTAACAGCTGAGGAATTGATAATGATGACTCAAGTATCAGTAGTATCAGATCTATTTTCTGTAACTTAAAAAAGCAATATATTGACTATATTTTTAAACTCTAGTAATTTAAATATATTCATTCATCACATACATTTGTTTGGTTAGATTTATTAAATGTGATTCAATGAATTTCGATCACAAAGATGATGTGTTGGGGGGGTGTGTGTGTACTAGCTAGTTTTAGTGTGTGTGTGTGATTCAAGCAGAAATAGACAGCTTTTGCAGTCTAGAGTAATGGTTAGCAGGTTGGACCAGCAAACTGGATCAGACCATGAGTGGGGGTGTGTTTGTATCTGTGTGATGGAATTTGTGTTTGTGCGTTGCTCATAAATCTTGAAAGAAGTTTCCATTATTTCCTGTTCCTCTCGTACGAGGTAAGTTATATCCAAACAGTCATATGTCCGAGCCAATACACTGACATTGCAACCAAAAACACACACATCAAACACAGTGTGGGTCATAAAGGAGAAATGACAGCAAATAAAGCTCAATAGAGGGAGTAAGTGTCATTCCTCTGACCGTGAGTGCTACTGATGTACAAATAATGTCCTCTTGTTGTGAATGACTCTTTTCCATATCTATATATGCTGCAGTAAGAGTCTACATGAGTTGTTTTAACAAGGCGAAGTTGTTATTACAATGCAAAGTGTATATTATTATCATTCAAAGAAACTGACTCTTGACAAGTCCAAAGCTCAGATTCCTCAAAAGCTCTTTGTATGCGGTTTTCTATTTAAATGTTGCTAAAGCTTATCCTTTAAAAAGCAGCAGAGAAAAAGCAGAAGTGTGATATTCCAGCACAGAGACCATTTAGCCACCTACTGTACTCTGTGTGTGGGACAGAGTTTCTCAGACTTCGCCGTCTCGTTACCTCGGAGATCAATCCCCGTTGAGAAGCTTTCTGTAAAGCAAGCCTGCAGTAGTGCTGTGTAGGAGGTGAGGGAAATGATGTGACAAAACACACCAGCTGTGCTTTACCATAGGCGTTCTGAAAGATCCAGGTAATATGTGAAATACCTTTGCATGATGCCATCACAATACATTAATCATATTTAATTTGGTCTTAATTTACATTATTTAATGTCATACTCTGTTCTTGTACTATCCCATATTCTATTGACATGTATATTAGGGTGGTCCTTAAAATTGAAAGTCGGAAAGTCTAAGCTCCAACCCCCAGAATTAATTCTATTAGTCAAGAAGACTCTCCTGGTGAATGTTCTCCTCAATCTGACAACATTTACCCCTCCCTCATCAACCTTGAAGTGTAGCCTCAGTTGCAGCACCATGGCTGCTGGTGTGTGGCAGCCCAGGTCGATGAGGGAGGGGTACATGTTGCTGGTCGATGAGGGAGGGGTAAATGTTGTCAGATTGAGGAAAAAATTCAACAGGAGAGTCTTCTTGACTAATAGAATGAATTCTGGGGGTTGGAGCTTAGACTTTCCGACTTTTAATTTTAAAGGACCACCCTACTGAGGCTAAACTTCAAGGTTGATGAGGGAGGGGTAAATGTTGTTGGGATTTGAATACAATTCACCAGGAGAGTTTTCTTGTCTATCATAACAAATTCCGGTGGTTGGAGCTTAAAATAAATGAATTCGAAAATGTACATGGCACTAAGGACCACCCTAATGTATATAGGCTTTTTGCACTACTTTTTATTTTCTTGCATTGTTGGAGGAGCTCAGGTCAGAAGAATTTCACTGCCATTTCTACACTGTAGCTTTGTGCATATGACAAGAACACCTTTGAATCTTTGAAACGTGTATACATGTTTCAGCTGTCTAGGTGTGTGTCCTGAAAATAAAGGATGGAAAAACGTTTTGAATGTTTTTGAGAGAAAAGTGTCTGATAAACATGATGCCAGCTCAATGTCTCTCTATAAAACTTAGTTCATTTCAATGAAATCGCCTCCAGGTGTTTTCATTTTCAAATAATATATTCTTTAGACAGATCTGAGCTCTCAGAAGCCCCAGAGAACAGGAGGCCGGAGCTCTGCAGGTGTTCAGTAACAAAGATAACTTGCCTCCAAGCTGTTGACTGCAGCTGCATTGTCCTTTCTCGAAGGGCTCCAAGCAGGTACAGCTCTACGCTTGTGTTGGTTTTCTGTTGAATTTAGTCTGCTGTTCAGATGGGCATTAAGGATATAATGAAGAGGGTTTCACACTTAACCCTCAAAGACATTGGACAGCTCAAATCAAAGCCCAGGTGACTGTGTGCCAAGCGCATAGCGATATACGTCTGTGTTTGTTTAGGCGTCCTGTCTGCCTGTTGCCGAGGGGCTGCTGCTGTCCTGCTGTTTATACTGCTCCCTCACTCGTCACACAAGGTTAATTGTTGAGATGACCTTTATCAAACCAAACACCTCAGAGACAAGCCTGGCAACACGATCAGTTTTGAGAGGACATAAATACACACACACAGTACGTGAGAGTTTGTTTAGAGAGCTGACACCGTCGTAATCTCAGAGATTGTTATGGAGCCATGAAACGGTCCAATAGATTGAATAGGGATTGTGTGATGTGCCTGCCAGTCAAAGTATTATAAACCACTGGATCTTTGCCAAGCTTTTGAGATGGTTCTCTTGATAAAAGGCTGGACAAAGCAGTTATTGAAGGGAACATTAACCCCATGTGCCCATATGAAGATATTTGCATGTCAAAGACTTAAATGAAACAAGACAATAAAAACAAAACAAGACAGCCACTGAATATCAAAATGTACAAAGAAACCCAGTGGGTCTTTGGAGGAATAATAAGCTGGGACACATCAACCATTGGACCTTGCATTCAACAACAAAGCACAACAAACCTGTGGCAATGCTGAGAGACAGAGGGAAACAATTCTGTTTATTAAACAGAGGTTCCAGTGGATAGCAAATCCTGCCTGTGGTGTTCGGTTAACTTGAAAGTGATGTTTATAGCAGCGTAAACAAAGGCAATATTGTCAGCTACACCACCAGCACTACCTGTTAAGACCTCAAGTGTATTAGAAAAGGCCAGAGGACAGAGGAAGTGATGAGAAACTGTCAGATGTTTGTGAGGGCTTAATTAGGCAGGTCTGGGCAAGCTAGCCTGAAACAAATCTTGAGAGACAGTCCAATTACTAACTTGAGGCAACATTTTGCGTTTCTTTCTCCAAAAAGCAATCTGTTCCGTCCTGATGAATACACTGAAGCTGAAAATCAAATCTGCATTAAGCATTTTTTTGGCTGCTAGGGGGCAGTAAAACTTCCCAAGTACGCTGATGGATACAAAGCAAGACAACACACAATCAGCATGAACATTATGTTCACATTGAAAGCTTATTTCTGGCAAACACAAGACCAATTGCACTGCTCTATGTCTTGTAAAAATGTGCGTACAAGCCATTCATTGTTATGGTTCATTTGTGTACACCTTAGTTTAATCAGAGAATGTGTAATAAAAACGGCTGCCTGCCACCTGATTGTCAACAGCTTTACTAACATTCAACATTAATCATTAGGACCATTACAATCTGACAAGCTCTCAATCAGTCATTGAGACAACCTCTGCTGTGCTGAGGTCTTTCCATGCCAAATGTCTCAAAGGAAAGAGATCAATCAGAGTCTGTCTTACCATGTGGATGCTCGAGGATAGGTACTGATGGTTGGGAAGTCTCTGAGGTTCAGTCTAAAAAATGGGCTGAAATGTCGGTTAGCCTTTTTATCATTTTCCATTTAAAAAAAAATGTAACTGTGGAATTAAATTATGACAATGCTTGTGTGAAATGTAACTATCATTTCTTGAATTCCAGTGTGGAAAATGCTTAATAAAAAGTAGGATTTATCTGACTGATGAGTGATATAAAAGCAAATGAGTAATGAGCATAATTTAAACAATGACACCATTAACCATTAACAATGCCAACTGATCCAAATCATGAAACTATCCTAATTCAGTGCAAACTTCTTCGCTAGAGTCATCTCCATGATTGTCTTGAACCTCTGGCCCTTTCACAAACACACCGGCACATGTGCTCCGTGTGGCTGACAGAGGCGTCTCATTCCACCTACTCCATGCTCATTTAAAGTAGTTGTTAGCATAGAAGTAAGTAAAGATAATTGGCTCATATGCCAAGGGGGCAACCCTCAGGCAGTTTAGGTACCGATCACACACACACACAAAAGCTGTACAGGTGGTTCATTAAGGGGTTTAAGTGAATGAGGAGAATGTGGGAATGGAGGAGGCCTGTAGTCATTAACAGCCACAGGCAGGTGGCATTACAGAGTCTAGCAAAGAGAGCATCTAATGACAGTGTAAAGGCGAAAGAGACAGCTGAAAGGAGTCGGACAATATTTCCACTTCAATATGATTATTTTTTCTCCAAGGTCCATACAACTTGCAGTCATGAAATGTGGATGATCTCCATGTGTGTGTGCATATCTCAGTGTTTGTGTGTCTTTTTGTGCCTGTGATTGTCTATGAGTGTTTGTGTGAAGCATGCCAAATCATTGTCCCCCTTCTCTTTTAGTGTGGGGTGGGCTGAGGGAAGGAGAGACCACTAGATCCCCGATCCGAACCACAGCTGCCAGAGGGCGATAAGACAAACAAGCTCCCCCATCAGGACAAAGCTGAATAGGGGCAGAGGAGGAGAAGAGGGGAGGAGAGGATGAAGAGGAGAGGAGAATGGCGGAGAATTGTCACAGTCTTATAAGACCCACATAGAGAAAGTGTATATGTGTCCATGGACATGTCTGTGTGTATGTGTTATTGTGGGTTTGAAACTTCATTTTGGGCCATTAACTGGTGCCATAAAACGTACGTCTCATTTGTGTGTAACTTTTGCTAGTGCTATACTGAAAATGCCAAACTTCAGCAGGGTCAGAAAGATAGACACAACAACAGAAAAGAAAATGAAAGACTGGCAATAAAAATCCCCATTTGTAGGTCTAACAATTCAAGCATGACTCACACCTAGACGCAGTCGATAATGAGAACTGGCCTATTAATTTCCTTAAGAAAAACAGCTTTGGCTGAAAAAGGTAGGGAGGATGTAAAATGCATAAAGTTCATTTGAAGTTCAGCTTGGCAGTAAGACGGCAAGTGAAGAATCCGGTCGCTTCATTTGTTTCACAGCATATAGTTATTCAAGCTAGGATGGATATACATGCATCCAGCAACTATCTTAGAGGAGATTCCGTTTTTAGGATCTTAATTATCGAGCTGAGTAAAGGAGATGATGCTGGAGATGCATAGTTTCACTTTTGAAATGCATAAATGAGCTCTAATCTGTGTGTTTATAGTACAGTACCACAGAGTATCTCTGACAGTATCACTTCCATCCATAATACAATTGGAAAAACCCCTACTTGAGTCTGTTGAGTGGAAACCTATACTTTAACACTGACACAGCGGCTGTCTTCTTGTGACAGGAAACAGTCTTTGTTGTGCTGGCTGAGGGCGAGTGGCTGATAAAGGAGGTGAGGAGGAGAACAGAGGAGAGGGGATTACTGTCATAGCGTTCCTGTCATCACAGCCACAAAGCAGGTCGCAGAGAAAAGAGCGACGTTGGGGAGTAAGGGAGGGAGAGAGGAAGAGGATTTCCTACTGAGCCATGAGGGCATGCACTTTGACTAACAAATGAGACACAAGAGGTTTCATCAGCATACATGATGATCCTCAAATCATTAAGATACATCCTTTCATTTTTGTGCCAAGAGAGCATTGACCATCATTTTATCCTCTCTGTCCCTAGACTTAATCTTTCACGCACACCATCAAGACAGTAAAAGCACCTGCCAAAACCATTCATCACTCTCCTACTGTATACACACACACCCCCACACACTTACGGCACGTCCACACAGCAGCGTTAACAAAATCTTCCAACGCTTCTGCCCATTCACTTTGAATGGGGTGACGTCACTTTGCCTCACTTTTCGCCGAACTGCATTGTGGGAAGCAGAGCGGAGCTTTCCAGGCATCTCAGGCTTCAAAAGTTGAGCAATGTTCAACTTTTGAAGCTTCTGAAGCTTTCGGTGGAAGCGTCAGCCAATCAAATCATATGCCAGTACAAGCTCTAGCCAATCAAACCGCTGCTTGTGTCTCAGGGGCGGGAGATTCATGTGATTTGTTGTTGGTCGAGCTTCAGACACGCCCGCCGGCAAGCTTTTTCCAAAGCCGCTGTGTGGACGGGCCGTTAAGGTGCCCATATATGAAATCCTGCTTTATATTGCTACGGTTTTTTGCTTCATCATATTACATATATTTTTTCCGGTCAACCATGTTGTTTTCTAGGAGAAATGTCAGTAAAATAAATAAAATTAAAATAATAAAATAATAAATAAGGTATCATTTTACAATATTCAACCCATTTTGTGGTAAATCATACAATACTTATAGTTAAATTGTACTACAATACAATAGTGAGGCTACACACTTAGTTAAACATAACTGATGCACTCTTCAGCATAATCAATACTCAGCAGTGCCTACCAACAGGCTTGGTTCAGGTCTTCTTATGTCATGGTTTGAGCTGTTAAAAAACCCACAAAGTACCAATCATTGCTTATTAGAGCAGAGCAGCAGCACAGTCCTCATTGTTCCAGTCTATCTTTAGACTGCCTGTCTAACTCAAACTAAGTGAGGAGCAGCGCAGAGGATTGCTTTGGAGCTGGTAAAAAAAAAACGGAGACATAGAGGAACCAATTCATCTCTCCTGCTGTAACAGCACAGCAACGCAAGAAGCAAACTTGCAAAAGAGGAACACACACCTGTCTGTTTCCCTCTCCGTGTCTCCTTTTTAGGCATGCCATGTGCACACACAATCTGCTGAGACTTTCCTCAGTGTGCTTTTCAATCTATTACTGTCTACCTAAAACATAAAGGAAAAGTGGAGATGGAGAACTGAGGAGCAACAGTTTCCAGCTGTTACAGGTCTATAGCACTGTTTGTGATTCAGGGCCATACACAGTTTATATATAATCCAGAGACAGTCATTCCTGAGACTGAGAGTGGATCTACATGTTACTCACATCTAATGTAAGCTTGCCATAAATATTTTATAGAAAACATTCCTCCAAGAAGAACTAAAGCTCTCTCTCAAAATTCAAAATGTTTCAATGAGATCAAAGCTCTATGAGACGTAGCCACTTTTGGATGTGCATACTTGAGATTGGTTTTTAATCTGCTTTTCTATTATGCTCTGTGCCTTACCTCACAGTGGACAAAGAGCACATTTCTCATAATTCAAAGGCTCCTAAAGGTTCGGGGAAAGCAGGAATAACAGTTACAAGAAAACTTCTAACAATACAAAATGATTATTCCCAAAGTGAACCAGGAATAGTCACTCATTGGATAGCATATCCGCAGAAGTTAACATGCTGAAAAACTGGTCAAAATGTTTGTTACAGTATGTGAAACAGTATTGGTTTAACGCACATAATGTCATCAGCCAGACCCTATTACACAGAACGACAATTTTAATATGAATATTTGCTCAATTTAATGCCATAACAACCCCCCCCCCCCCCTTTCCAGTGCATTTCATCCAAGGACAGAATGAAAGCGATGCTAAAAATGTTTCCCATAAGCATTACGCTGACACAAAGCCTACGAGGCAGACGAGCGGTGACAGAGGTTCTTTCCTAGCTGCTTGGAGGTGCTGACAGAGAGCAGCTGTGGTATTATAGTTCTGAATCAACAGATCAACGAAGATCAGTCTCACCTCCAGACTGTGCGTGAGTCTGCTACATCTCCCTTTGACTGACAGCTGGAACCTCTAATCACCACTAAATGGACGCTGCATTAGTTAATTCAACTTTGATGTGGTTTCACTGCCTGGAAAGTCTGTTAAATAATAAAGAAACAGGAGATACAAGACCAGATGATAACGTTGCCTGCCAACTTTGAAGTTATTTCATTTCCGTCAAACAATTGACCTACAGGGTCGAATCTGAGCTTATTACATTTCTGCTGCCCGGGTAGACTAGAAGTGTTTGTGTGGAGGTGTGTGTTTTTGTCTGGCCGCATGCCCTGATCACATTTAACTGCATGTTAGATGATTTATCCCGGAAGTCTTTGATAGAACTAAGAGAGGTTCAGAGAAAAAAGGATCTGAGACCAGCCGACTCAGTTTTCAATATCACAGAGAGGGTGACAACTGAGAGGGCCTCTAGAGATGACTTCTATCGTCCTCTCGTGTTCGTTGTATCTCATTTATACACACACACAAAACTTTTATCTGCTGCACTAAGCTCAAATATGTCTTAGCATATGCCAAGGGATAACAAATTAAACATGCACTGAAAAGGGGAAAATAAGACAATGTTGCTTAATGTGCAGTAGTTATTCAGTTATGCACAGAAATGCACGGCACACACACTGTAGGGTCCCCGACACTGAGATGAGTTTATTCTGTTAGCAGGACAATCATTATCTCAGTTAAAAAAAAAGGACAAAGCTGATGAGGAGTAAACCGTATTTGTATTATCATACTTCCATGTAATGCAAGTGATGTAAGTCTGTGATTTTGCGCCGATTTCTCCCATTGGCACTCTTTAATATTAACAGAATGAAATGTTAAAAATGAAAGGGCGGCTTGTTTTATCAGAAATGTACTACTGTGGAAACATCCCAGATGTTCTGTCTATGCTGTATATGTCGTTTCATAGCACAATGCGTGATAACATTTTTCTTACTAATCTTAAAATGATGTTTTTTACTTATGTTCTTTATGACTGACTCATCCGTTGCATGTATAGTCTGACAGGCAGAAAGACGCCAGTGTTCGCTTCTTTAACTAAGCGGTGAACCTTAATCTCAGTTCACCCTGACGCCCGCACTGAGCTGGAAGGCTGATATTAATAAATCTCTCTTAAGTGCCAAACACCCCCTACACATATATATTTATAAATATATAGACATACAAACACATTATTTTCCATTACTGTGCCCAGGCAACTTCTGACTTGTACCCACCGAGGCATGAGAGCTGGGGCTGAAACTATTAATTTTACATCCACTTTGATCACCTTATCCACCTCTGAGAAAGAGAGGGTTACTTAGGAAAGCGTCATTGTTGATACTGCCTCTCGTTTATTTACACAAAAGAAAACATGTAGAGGAGAACACTAAGAAGGATGGTAAAAGTGAAGGTCAGAGAAGCAGTGAGAAGAATTTGCAATCGACCTCTGCTTCTTGCTTTTCAAACTCATGACTCAATCTCAAAATCTACTCAGGAATATCAAGGAGATATTACAGTACTACACATACACTCCCACAAACACACACACACATTTTACAGATTCCAAAAACACAAAACAACCGTGATGTCACAGATTTCCTGACCTCTGAATGCAACTAATTTCCCTGACTACAAAACAGAAATAAAACGTAAGCTCATCTTAGTAACAGTAAAGTACAATAGAATACTGCATGTTGATTGGTTTTGTTTAAAAGTATGTTGTTGAATCTTTATCCAGTATCAAATTGTTTAATAGATGAAGTATGGCCTGTATCCTCCCGTCATGACCCTTGGAAGGAAAACTGCGAAATCCTATTATTTCCGACATTAATTAAACAGGTCATCTTTCTTTTGCAGAACTTACAGATATGGATCAAAGTATAGTTTCTTATTTGGCTGGAAAACCATGAGCAAAAAGTAATGTTATAAAGAGCACAGAGACTAGACCTCATTATAGCTACAGCTGATGAAATCGGCCACTGAATGTTTTAACTCTTTAATAATATATATTTTTAAAGAGACAGGAGATAGATACTGTAAGTTAACCCCCTCAGAGCTTAGGTTCAATAGCATTTTATAAAATGTAGCCTAAATATAAAATTTCACAAGCCACTTTCCCCAAAAGCTGAAGGTTCAGGTTCACAACTTATTATTAAAGTGGACCTATCATGCTATATTTGAATAATATAGTGTAGGACCATACCTATATAAGGCATATTTATACTTTTTTTTTTTCAAAATACCAAACAGATCATGCATTGCTAAAATGCATGCCTCATTTTGCTCAATTTGACATTTTTTAGATCTGTTTTAGCAAGGGTTGATTCTGTGAGAACAGCACCATCTAGAGGCCTGGCATATATACTACAACGTCTCCAGTGCTTTCGAACGGCAATGCCGTGGTTGTCTCCTCCTGATTGGTGGAGTTGGCCCAATAGCCGTAGCGCCACTGTCCTGACGTCAGATCCGTTGCAGCCCCTTTTTTAGAGATTTGGGTATGGAGGAAAATAGAGAGGGTTGTGTTTTCTGACACTTGGTGAGTTCCCTGGAACACCGGGGACACATATTCATGTATAAAAGACGTACAAAAGTGCATTTTGCATGATAGGTCCCCTTTAAATAAGCTTCATTTATTGATATTGCTGAAAGAGATTCATACTTATGTTACAGGATACTGTGTAATCTATGGTGACATGACTTAGCCGTCACTGCCTTGAACAGACACTTTTATATTACACTGTTATTAAAAATGTGATTGGCATGTTAGAGCATTGATATAACTTTCCAGGGATATTAACGCACATGAAAGGGAAACTTTAATGAACTGGTTCAATCCCCAAACTGTGCACCACCTGCTCAGTGAGTCAGGAGCAGTGCCATTGTACACCGTCAGTAATGTCTCCTTTGAAGACGAAATCCAGCAGAGCCTCTCTCAGCCTCAACAACAGGCCCATATTTCAGAGCATGAATCTTATACTGGTCTCATTAATAATCATTACCCCTCTTAATGACTTTCTCTGAGTGTGCATCAGAACGTGCGCTCTCCTTAATTCACCCTCATTATAAGCAAACATTTTGTGGTTTCGAAAAAAAGAATTGGCGATCGAGAAAACAACCTCCAGACAGATGCTGCTCTGACTTTCTTCAAGTAAACTTTTCATCATGGTCTTTAGTTACATGTAATATTATTAACACTGCTAAGTATACTGTGCGTGGGGGATAAGGTGTCACAGTTTAATACACACTTGATCATAGCACTTGATTTCACAAACATAATAAACTAATTCCCTCCAAATGTCTCCAATTGTGTGTTTTTTACTCCAACTGTCCACCATATGCTCCTCATAATGTCCTGAAATACACTGGTAAAAATATAATTATCGGAAGTTGGTTGGAAATTGGGCTGCCTTTTCTCCAGGGGAAAGACCAAGCTGTCAGGAAGTGTGACAACCCGCTGAGGTCAGCCGAGCTCTGTGCAGCTGGTTTGGTGGCCTCTGCTTAAATTGCGGGTCATGTAATACCCTGGGACCCAGAGAGAATTATTGCCATATTGCAGAAGAAGTAACTATAACAAAACGCTTCCCAAGACTCACACATAATAATGAAAAACTCTCATTCAAAGGTGATACTGTATGAAATCTAATCTAATACTGCAGGTAAAATATAACTTCTCATAATGTATAAAGTGTGGCTCTACTGTCTATTGTTAGCCTACAGTTGAATGATTGCAAATTGGTCATTGGATAGGATTTGAATGTCAAAATTGCAGTGAATTACCGTCAACTTGAACAAAATAGTTTGGCTGACATGAGGTAACAATGCGATGCATTCAGGATATGCCTTCATTAATTGTAATGTACAGCAAACTGAGGAGTGTAAACACATACTGCTATGCCCTAACAACTGACATTTTTTATTAATTATAATGAGCCAGAAGCTTTTCGTAAGAAAAATACTATAATGTTGTTGAGCAAGCATTGTTATCCGTTTTAATAGAAAACATGAATTGTTTGAGCCCTTAAAGTCTCTAAGTTACTGGCAGCAAAAATAGCAAAAACATGACTTGCTCCAAACAAGCAGTTGCTTAGCCTCCTAATGAGTTGTTAGTAAATGTTGCCAACAAAATCTCATGTCAAATCTGTCTGGATAACAGGATGGAATACACCTTTGGCTAACATGATTGAGCCCAGCATAACAAGCTAGTTGTCAGTAGTGGAATGCAGCTCAAACACATAACTAACATTTAAGTAAATATCTTTCAGTAGCGCAGAATAAAGCCAATTAAGCTAAGATGGCAGCATCGCTAACAAATCGTTACATTTCAGTAGTAGAAGAGCTGCTAGTGATCAGGGGCCTCATTTATAACGCCTTGCGTAGGATTGACGTAGGAAGGTTGCTTACGTAGTACAAAGCACAAAAATAGGTACATAAATATTCCGCCATTTTCCGATTCACAAAACATTGCGTACCGGTGAGGGAAGTGCGTACGGCACTTCCTACGCCTGTTTCCCTTTATAAATCACAATCGACTCGTAACGCCCATATTTGCCTATAAATAGTCAAAGAAACGCCCATTCATTCATTCATTTTGACTGCATGAAGAAGATCGCAGGAAATGACGATAGAACAGCTAAAAAAGACATCTCACACCGTGTCAGATTTAGGTTATTTTGGAGAGGTCGAGATAAATCATATTGTTTGGTGGATGCAGTTTGAACCAGAGTAGCAGCATGGAGGTCGGATCGTCACCAAAATAAATAAATAAGTGGTCCGAAAAAAGTTAATGACAAAAAAAATACACATAACCTTCCTCAGGCAGTGTGTTTGTCCCGGGGACAGGAGACACCCCCTTGATGAGAAACTAAGAAATGATCGGGGAATCCCTCCGGAGTGGAGTCATGACGACTGGATCTGAATTATTTTGTTGTATTTGGTGGTTTGTGTTCCAGCTGTCGATCAGCAACTATATATACATAATCCACCAGTTAAAGGAAATACAACTAATGTGTTGTGTTATATTAGCTGTACAATTGACCACATATGGTGTTCTTAGTTTCCATACCTCCTGTGTTTTACGAGCGATTTATCAAGTCTTGGCAAACGGCATAAAACACGATTAAACGTGATAGTATATAAAACCATGCTCGTATCTACAACCTATAGAAATGCAAAACGGCGTCAGTTTAGACGTAATTCTGTCCTCCTGCTTACCGCATCATTTATGAGAAAACATTTCATAACATTAACACAACATATTCGAGGTGGTTTTAAATAGCATATCCGTATTTATTTATTTATCCAAGTTGTTTTTGTGTGCACTGAGGAGTCTCAAACAGGCGTTTGTTTAATCATTTTAAGATTGGCTTTAATCAATGTTTGAAAATGAATTCTTCATATTTGATAAATGAGAGGTAACATTTTATTTATGGTATTATTTCCACATATTTCTCTCCATTCTTCCTTCTGCCAACGGTGTCGCAGTTTCTCGTCTTAGTTAGAGTGGGTTAGAGTTTGCGTGGAGGACCGCACATTTTCCCGTCAAGTTAGTATTTTATAAATCGCAAACATTGCGTAGAAACTGGCGTACGCCATTTTTTGAGCGTATATCCCTTTATAAATGAGGCCCCAGGGCACAAGCTTAAATGTTACATGACTCAAGCCGGTGTCGCCATTGTGTAAAATAACTTTTTATCAGATAATTTACAGGTTTATACAATGTATAACGTTATATTCCCCATAACAAATGATCACATAAAATGTAGCCTACATTAATTTTTGACATGTTTTATTTGTGTTTGTTGGTTAAGGGGCCGCCTGACCATTCATCACAATATATCAATAGTGTGTTCTGCAAAACTGACCCTGGAACTGCCAATATTGATCTTATGACATCTCTGCTAAAAATTGAGCCCCTGTGTATGTGTTGTATCAGAGTAGAGTTTGATCATTATAATATCTCCATCTGTTATTTCTCGTATTTTGATTTAGCCTCATCACATCCATCTCTCTTCCGCAGTTCTTCCCCTTTCTCCCCTCTATAACTGTACGACATTAAGACCAGTTCCACCTTTGATGGCTAGCCAGTGGCTGTTGCACTGCTCCAGGTAACGATCCCATTGCTGTCACGACTGTCACTCCAATAATCAATCACACCTGCCTGTGTGAGTTTGTGTGCGTCTCTGTCTGTGTGTGTTGATTAGTAGACTCCATTAACTCTTATGAAACTCTGGTGCTAGGCCATGGTGCTTGGGGAGCAGCACTTATGGAACATCAGGTTGCTTTGTGAGTAATCAGTTTACCGGTTAGAGACCAGGGGAATAGGATTTCCAAGCCCCACAGCCGACAAGTAAACACACAGAGCAAGTAGTGTGAAATGGAGATGATTAAAGCGAATGGATTTTCAAGTACACAAATATGTTGTTGGACTTCTCAGGTCAGTGTCTTTTGTTGTGGCCGTCTGAGAGGATGGTTCAACTGTCGAGTCAGGATTAATCGACACAGCTCTGTGAAGCTAAACACAAAACTCCCAGGTCAGCATTTCCACGTTTTTCAATAACCTTCTCTCACACAATTATAATACATATGAACCGTATCACAGCCCCCAACATAAAATGTGTCCTATTTTATTCCACCTTGTCACACTGTGCAAATGTAGCTCGTTGCGGATTTGGCTGACTTCAGCATCTCTCCTGGGAGAGATAAAGACCAAGCTGTCAGGAAGTGTCCCTCGTGACAACCTGGCCCCAGGCTGACAGCAGCCATCAGCCATCGTCCGGCCAGATCAAGGGCAGCTAGTTCTGTAAGGCGGCTGACGCTGGACAATATCATGTTAAACGACACAATACAATGTTATAAAAGTCCTTAATATTGCTTGGAAATTCACATTGAATCATCTCCATTTAGCGTGTCATTAGGAGGTACAGTACGTGTATAATTTTTGCTCAAATAGTTTGACTTTTCGACACTAAACTGCATCAGAATTGATGGATGAATATTTCTGTTAACAATAGTGGTGCACTAGAAGTTATGTTCTTGCTTGATTCTGGAGGTTTGTATGTAAAGTAAAAGGTACAAGGTGATACAAGTTGCTTTTCCTTTAAACCCTAATCTTTCATTCCAATCATGACAGAATGTAAAGTAAACCCTCAAATCTCAATGAACATTTTAAGATGAATCGGTATCCACAGTCGACATTAAACTCCTCTGACCGTTAAGTCTCTTATGGCTTGAAACACCATCATTTGTCATTTTCAGTGAACTTGGCATGATTGGGCTATCAGTTTGATACTGTGTGCTTCAGAGATGTTGAGTTCATTCTGACTGATGCTACCTGACAGATATCGACCAGGCTTGCCCGCTGTGCAACTGTCAAGCACTTGTGTGTATGTGCATTTATCTTTCTGTATGTGTATATATGTATGTTTGTTAATGATTAGACCTTGTCCAAAGTTGTGTCAGAGCTAACTGATTGATTGTAAGAAGAGCTGCAGTGTTCTACTGCACTGTCATCCCTCAGGCCAAACCCTGTGTGAGTCTCTGTGTGTGTGTGTGTGTGTGTGTGTGTGTGTGTGTGTGTGTGTGTGTGTGTGTGTGTGTGTGTGTGTGTGTGTGTGTGTGTGTGTGTGTGTGTGTGTGTGTGTGTGCGTGCGTGCGTGCGTATGCCTGTGTTGTGTGAGTGTGTCTGTGTATGCCTGTGTTGTGTGAGTGCATGAGAGATTTGACTTTTGACAAGAGCAAACCCCAGGCTTCCTCTAATCACCTCCACCTCCTTATCACTCTCTGCTGTGCTGTCAATCACACTGAAGTTGTTACTGAAGAACCTTCAGAGCACAAAGTAAATGCCCTCCGCAGGCTTGTTCACAACTAAATTACAGTCACTTAATGTCTGCTTGTTGGAGCTGTCACTACTTGTCATACTCACAAGAGGAAGGGCAGGTCAACGTGTCTTTAAAATCATACGCATTTATCACATCCACCACTTTGATAGTTAAAGCAAGAAGAATTGAGAAAGATTGCCGTACACAACCACACACTCCTCAAGTAGTCAGGATAATGTGTGTTACTGACTAATCGACAATAAATTACATTTGTAACATTCCTATTTGTTTTAACAGAGCTCACAAGTCAATTGTATTCTTGTTCTGGGTGTGGTCGTGTTGTATTGATGTTTTTTTAAGAATATTTGTATAATTCTTTCACATTTAAATTACAATGTCTAAATATTTTACTAAGACATTTTATTTTATTTATTTATCATATTTTATTAAAATGTGCAATGCTCTTCTAAAGGGTGGACTTTTCACTATTGCATGCTATTATATTATCAGTGGCATAACATTTTCCTAAAATGACAAAACATTTTAAAATATAGTTTATTGCAATTATTTCTTGAACACTATATTGTGCAGGAAATATCACGAGGGCCTATCCTGCAGACATATTTTCGATGGCAGTCACGCACGCCTTTCAGATATCCTTTACACAAGTGTTTTCAGCTTCACACACACACACCAGTGATCACCTATCTTCAATCTGAGACACGCAAGCTGTTTACCTCTGATGACAAAATACGTTCTCTCACACACACACACACACAATGAGTGCACAAAGAAAAGGGGAACAGGGTTGCGACCTATGGAAACACACAGTAACATTGTTTGGCTATCTGCTGGTCTCTGCTCTGCTCCATACTGATGAGGTTCTATCAGTTTAATGGAGAATGGCTGAGCTAATGGACAGAAAATCATTCCCTAATGCGGATCAGATGTTGTGACTGACAGTACAGTGAAGCATCAGAGAGACACTCCACAAATGAAACGCGACTCTGTCACACTCCGAGGCATTTTCTGTCAGTCAATCAATCAGTCACATGTTGATAAATCTCTCTGACAAGGAAACACCATCCAGCTGATGTTGATGGGGGAAATGTCTTGTACATTGAATGAAATATTTCTTTCAATTTCTATTCCCCGCTGCCTCTTTATCACCTCCCCCTTAACACCTTCCATTCATTATTGATATTGCAATGATATTGTAGTGTTTTTACAAATGATTGCCAACAAATAACCCTTACAAATGGTGACATAATAGCCAAGTGAGTTCAGCGAATTAATAGAACAGGTAAAACAGTCTGAAAAGTTTTGAAAAAGTACATCACCTTACTGTTGTGCAGCCTTTTAAACCAAAAAGACAACACTTCTCCTTCAAACCTAACACATCTAGGCTCATATCCCAACATCAACATAATATTGATAAATAATACTCAGCTCCAGTTCTGCATCCTGTATTCCTATCATTTAGTGTTTTGATCTCTATCCTCTCACCTCCCTTCCTCCCTCCAGTCACTTCTGCATGAATGTGTTCACAGAGAGGGGGAGGAGAAGAGATGGGATGGTGGTGGGGGGCCAAGGGGGAGGTGAGCAGGGCTTATTTTAATTAACGATCGCACTGCCCCTCCGTAGACTTGGTCAAAGATGAAAACTCATTAGGATTGACTATAGCTTCCAGGCACATTAAACTACAGGTCCCAGTGTGGCCTGAACGAGCTGGAGAGAGGGGGGAGGCAAGAGTTTGGTCAGGGAGGCAGTTTCGGTACGATGAATAGGCAATGCGAAAGTAAAGAAGTGAGGTGAGTGGTATTTAGAGAGCATGGAAGTAGAAGTGGTATAAATCCGGATACAGAAAGTGAGACACTCTGTTAGAGACAGAATTATATGATATTATTATGTAATCTGATTTGTCGAGAGAGTGAGGGGGAGGACTGTGATAGAGTTAGGGGAAAAGAGAGAGTGCAGTTTAATTTGGACTGTCAGTCATCATAGTAAGAAATGTAGTGGGCACATAGGAAGAGGACAGGGAAGAACCAATAGGCACTTTCGTACTGTGAACTCCTCCATTTCATGCACTTTAACTTATTCAAATTTTAATGGTAGAAAGTACTCCAGTCTCAGGCGCCGTTTACACGAGGAGAAAACTGCTTGTATCTGCATAGTTTCGCGTGCGTATAGCCCTATTATTTACACGAGGCCGATAGAAACTGACCCCACAAACGATAATGGGTCCCAAGGTGGATAGATTTGCAAACGAAACGCTCTGGGGGGTCAACCGAGTCCGTGTAATCACCTCTATACGAATATTTCCTGAAAAAATAGCGATAGCCCCGGCTCTCCCCACCTCTCCTGCTCACTGCTGTATCAACTATCAAAAATAGCTGTGTTAATTAAACGCACAAGGGGTTCTTGAATGAAATAATATTATAAAAAACCAGAATTGTTAACGCCCAATATACTCCTTAAACAAATAAACAGAGTCAGATTTCATGCATTGATCCATTATATTGACAAAGGAGCGATCTCACCCGGTGTTTGTAGAGAATATCTCTCTCTTTCTGAGCGCGTCCTCTCCACGGAGACGTGCTTCTTGGTCGGTCGATGCAATATCCACAGATTCGGTTTCTTTCAGTTAACTTCCCTGTTGCATTTATCCATATGCTGAGGAAATGACTATATCCCGCTGAATACCAGCAATTGCCACACACACTTCCTCCTGTCAGTAGCTACTGCTAGTGCTACTGCTACTGACCATGCTACAGATATTAGTGCAAAATCTACAGCTCCTCTACCACAACCATCAGCAACAAGTGGACATGGAGAATTACATGAACTACATGTTGCTAAATACACCGCGGGGCTTAAACAGAAGGGTAGCCATGGCAACATTGCGGCGGGGCTGCTCCGGCTGCTCTTCTTCGCGGCTTTTGGTGTATTTTGGCGGAAGTTACAGCGCCACTTACAGTCCTGGCATATGTACTACAGCGTTTCCAGCGGCCTCGTTTGAACAGACACGTTAAATGAAACGAATGCATGTGAACGGAAGACTTTTTTGAATACGCATACTGTGCATAAACGCAAACGGTCCCGTGTGAGCGGGGCCTCAAGTGGCAGCTCCCATATCATTCCAGGACTATACCGATGGATTGTGCATTTAAAGTAGGGTAAAAACGACCTAAAGACTACCAAAGAGCATCGATGAGATTTATCTGGGAGATAAAATACTTTTTTCTTGCTATTTTTCTTCCACCTTCCTTTCTTTCCTTCCTGTCTTTCTACTTCCTGCCTTCTTTCCTTCCCTCAGTGATGTAACCAATGTGACAGAGAAGCCTTAGTGAACCACTCCGAGCAATCCTCCATGTAGGAATCCAGTCATTTCACATCAGCAGTTCTGGCACTTCCAGAAGAAACCCGGTTGAGAGAGGATCCCTGCCGATGCAACGTGTGTCACACATGTCCCGACACATCAGGCGACACATTCAATCAAGGCTTCTAATTAGTGCCAGTGGCCATAACGATTCTAGCTGCAGCAAAAACTGTCATGCCGAGAAGGTGGCTCCAGGCTAAACTCCCTCTGACAGGCTTAATTATGTCTCAGCCCTGGAATCGGTTTGGTGTAACAATTGTAGATTATATTTCCACCATGGGGGCTTTGCATCAGTCAGTGAGTTAAGGTGTGTGTTGTGTAGCTTCCAGAACAGCAGAACACCCTTCACCTCAACAGCTCTACCCTCTCTCCAAGCTATCAGTGCGGCTCTGAATGCCAAAGCTTTTAACTTTGCTCATTAAGAGCTGTGTGCGAGTGAGAAATTAGCTGTCCAGATCTATCAAAGGCTGAACATCTCTCTCAGAGCCGAAAGCTGAGCTGCCGTGTGAAGTGTCAACTGAAGAGGAAGTTATACATCAGAGTTCCCGTTAGAATATTTTTTTGCCGGTCAACATGTCCGTTAAAGTTGAAATCTTCCGGACAAAATTAGATAAGTGCCGGTTAAAGGTCTTCTTTGTTATTTATTGAGCTTTAAAACAAATTGATATGATTCGACATTAAACAAACTAATTATAGTAGATTAACTACATTATTCAAAAGTGTACAGTAATTTACAAAAACGCGGGAATAATAAACGGAGCGCTCTCTCCTTCTCCTGACAGCCCGTCAGTATCATGCAGCTCGCGGATCCAGTAATGAGTGACCCGACAGTAAAACTAAACATATCTATAACTAGTTTAGGTAGTTTGAGAGGTAATTAAAATAGCTACGTGTGATTTTCTAACCTGAAGTGTGTTTTGCTCTGCTCGCCGCTGCAGGGGATCATGCAGAGCTGCGTGTCGACTCGTCAGCAGCAGCCGATCTCTCTCTCCTGTCAGATTAGACTTTACTCGCATTTATGTCCATATCGATCAGATCTAGCTAGTTCTAGCTAATGATATGACTACCTGCTTGTTAAAAGACACCTAAACAATAAGCGTCGCTATGCAACCGGATGAGGCCACAAAGTATAGCGCAGCATTATGCATTTGTTTACATGCCCACCGGAACCCCGAGGCATTACCAACAGATCAACGCACAATCAACCCATACAGGACATCTCTTTCTCCACATTAAGTGTTAGACATTAGAATTGACAATTTTTGTCTGTCACATACTCTTTTGTCTGTCACATACTATTCTTGTCTGTCACATAAGTGGCGCAACTGATGCGGTATTGCGCTAAGGGAAAATTATTTTGACCGGACATTTTGACCGGAGAGATTTAGATTTGCCGGACTTCAGCATATTTTACCGGTCATTGTCCGGTAATTACCGGCTAACGGGAACTCTGTTATACATGTCTATAAAGTTAAGTAGGAAATAATTTACCCTGAAGCAAACTTCTGTAGTGAGTGAATGTCTGCGTTGGTCAATGATTGTGTTATGATTATAAGTTTGCACTTGGTGGTGCATCCGGTTGTGCTGACTGTTGGGAAATGGGTGATCAGATCAGTTTGCCAAGAACGGATGTGCAGTTAATCTGAGCGATGGACTACATTACCGAACCTATCTTGCACATACTGACCTCTGCTAACACACAAACATACACAATGTGGTTCAAACGTGACTTTCTAGCTGAGGGTGTCTGTGCAGCCAATTACAAATAACCTTGGATTTCATGTTTTCTTGAGTCCTTATGTAAACACATACACTAGGAGAGGAAAAGTACAGACACACAGACTTAATTAGTTTCATTATCAGATAATCAGACAATTATATCAATTATGTTTTTTATGTATAAAATATTCGAAGAAAACAGCACTTTGACAAAGCCCAAGGTGACCCCAATGTCTTGTTTTATCAACTCCAGTGTCTAAATATATTTGGAGTGTTGTTTGCTTTTATTAAAATGACTTGCACGATTAACTGTTTGTGTCAAAACTAAATGCTGCAGAAATCTGATCATGAAGGAGAAAATAGAGAAATGGCATGATACAGCAAAGGTCGCAATGCCAACATATAATAAATCTCATAATATTTTATAAAATATTATTGACAACAATCAGATAGTGCACATTATTATAATCAAGAGAACAAAAGGATGATTTTCAGACTGCTGCCGTGAAATACTGATTTAGCCTTAAGACAATATCTTGAACTTGGAGCACGGAAAAGGAAGCGTGACAAGGTTGAGATAATGGCCGCATACACACATGTGGAGAGAAGCCATTGTGTGTGCCTGCGTGTGTGTGCTTTTGTGTGTGAGTGTAGATGATATGATTTCTCTTGAGTGTGTTATGTGAGGTGGAAGAGGAGATTACTGCACCACGCTTCTATAATTACATCTCATCTCAGTGCCGGTGCTCTTAAACACAACGGGGAATGCCAGGCTACCACGCACTCGACACATGCACACACAGTAGGGCGCACATCAGTACAATGTAGCAGGCAAAGAGAGAGAGTTATTTCTAGAGGGTTGCATTTCACTCAAAGTGTGATTGGAGACCACCCACACTACCTTTAAGAAACTCAGGCCAGCTTTGCTCTAAGCACACTCTCTCGAAGAAGAAGAACAATGACTCACCTGTAGCTGTCTTCCCACACAAAAACCCACTTAAGAATCAATTCTCACAACTAAGTCATGCTCTCACATTGCACTATATACATTTCAATTTTAGTGAGGATGATACCAAAAATCACCTGACACCTGTTCTCTCTCAGTCACACACGCAGTAATATACACTGCGCCAATTCTGCGGTCAGCTGTGTCACAGACCATACAATATTTCCCCTAACTTTATCTGCGTCACATCTCCATTACACTGACTTCTATCGGCAATAGCAAGCCTTAATAACAACGCAAACCATCAGGGCTTAGTATGTTTTGGAGTTGACATCATCTTACAAAGATGAATTAACCACGCAATTCAACGCTTGGAAAGGTGATTAAAAAATATGCCAGAAGTAAATTGCTTTGCCACAGTCCCGCTCCCCCCCACCACCCCACCCTATCCGCTTGCTTAACTGTTAAAAAAGCAATATGACTTCTTGTGGACAGTCAGACACAGGGGACCACTTCAACAAGCTGGACCGAAGATGAAAGATGAAGAAAAAAGCAGATTTTTCCGAGTTCAGAGTTAGATTAAAGAAAGTTTTATCTTCTTTACTGACACATTTACTAATCCTCCATAATGCATCTCTTTCTCAGGTGTGAGGTGCATACTAATCTGCAACTGATCACAGAGTCAAAGGTAAAGTTTCAAAGCACCAGGAAAAAAGAGATGTTGAGCTGCTGAGTATGAGTTGTTTAGTCTCTGAGAAGCTCTGCAAAGCTCAGAGTTTTTCCAAGCATGAAGAAGACGGTCAGCATCCTGCGGGTTGGCTGACATGACTTACAATTCCCGCATTGAGTTGTAAATCCTGGTGGATGTGTTTGGAATTCAGTAGAACAAATTCTTCTTATTCTTTAAAACTTTCAACAATGGACTGCATAAAAAGTGAATCTGCTGCTTCTTAACTCACCCACTCACACATACCCACACACATGCTTTGATACACTCTGAAATATGTACAGATAAACCCAGCAGAAGATACCCACACAGTGCATGTCGGCTGCACGCACACTATCCTTTCAATATTTTATTAATTCTGGATCCATTAAATTGTGACTGAGAACTGCTTAGCTGCTAATGCGTATACTTGTGCAAATTAGATTAGTGTCCCCATCCAGCCTGAGGCACACAGCTGCCTGGACGGGGACTTTTCCCTCTGCAGGCCTGAAATGTGTTCAAGCATCAAGGCAAGCCTTTTTATTTAGGCAGCTGGCACTTAACAGGCAAACGGTGCTCACATAAGCAAAAGCTGTGAGCTATAATGTGACAATGGGAGGCTGTGGTGACGAGGAAACACCTCAAGAGAGTGCTCAGCTCACAGAGGAGCACGTACAAAGTGCAGGTATGTGCAGGCATGCTGGCTGTCACTCAACGAGCATCTTCATTATATCGCGATAAAACTGTCAAGTCTCATATTCAGAAACACGGAATTACAATCACAAACACGGAGAAACAGAAAGGACAATTCAAATCACAGAGCCAAAACGAAACTACGCACACATTAACCCTGTTTGAGAATCCACATGGCATTAAGTGTCGCTCGGGTTTTTGCAGAGAATATCACTCCCTTTTCCAACCATGGATTCTGACTTCGGCAGATCAAGCTCAAAGCGACATGGGAATCTGCTCCCCAATTTGGGTAGCTTCTCGGTCAGACAGGTGTTATCGACCCCGCGGCGTTTTACACAACATCAGCCGAGACAGCGACAAAAAGGTGGTCTCCCAAAGCTGAGCCAGGCCAGCAAAACTCAGACTTATGTTTTCAAATTGTTGACAGAAAACAACGATCAATCACCAACATTACGCACCGTATTATCGAACCACACAGACATGCAACACTGACATTAAAAGATTCAATATGTTATTTCTTGTCGCCCGTTTTATAGGATATAACTAGTTTAATGTCCGTCTACCTAAGTGAGAATAACACAGTATTCAGCGTTAATGGATGCGTTGAATTTAAGTAGGCTGAAATATGATATAAACTTAGCCTAAATGTAAACTTGCACAGAAAACTATCAATATATGTAAAGACATATTTAGTTGGTTGTGACATTTCAAAGCCACATGAAGTTAGGTGGACTCGGCTGCTTTCAGATAATTTGTTTAACATATTGAATCCTTTATTTCTGCAGGCTATCGCACAACATCTACCGGTGTTTTACACTCCGGTTTACTCACCCGTTAGCTGATCATAGGATCCGTCCAGCTCTCTGGAGTCCGACAAGCTTTGGTCACGGTTTTTCGCCTTCATTTTCCCCGTGTGCGCCGGAATGTGGAACAGTGGGAAACAGCTGATGTGTTGGCGATTGTATTTGTCAAAAATAACAGTGGTTTTGTTTATCGCCTTCACGGATGATGGCTACAAAGATACTACAGTTTACCAATCATAATTGATTTGCCATGGATTTCTTTTGAAGAGAGAGACAGCGAGAGCCATGTAAGTTGTAATTTCCCCTGTCTGTTGCTGAGTGCGCTCGCGGCATCCAGCAGCTGAGTGAACCGAGCGCGCTTCTGGTCGCCACTCTCACATGGGCTGGCGCGCGCGCACGCACACACACAGGAAAAGAGAGAACTATGAAACCAGATACAGATATTGGCTACTTATAACAAATAGCTTTTGTCTGGAATCTTTTTTGGAGATCAATGTAAACATGACAGAAATATGAACCTGACAAATATACTAACATTTGACAAGAAGGCACAGGAGTAAGAAAAGAGATCATAACTAATAAATAGTTTGTGAGTATTAATTGAATAACTCCAAATAACTCATAAAAGGTATAGCTCAGATAATCATCAATAAAGGTGAATGATGTAAAACTTTATTGTATCGTAAAAAAATATGATGATGCTTTATGAATCGTAGTATGTGCTGGTGATGAGTAGCTGAATCAGTAAATAAAGTGTGTATTTCCAATCCACAGACACTTGGGAACAAGTCGTTGCATAATTATTCTATATATCTATTCTTGAACACTACTCTATAAGTTATTATTGTCAGGTTGCTTCCTATTCATTCCTCGATCCCTACTTACTTACTTCCTAAGGAACTACTCACTAGTTGTTAGGTGTGAACAGCTATTTCTATTTGGCTCTATTCATGCATAATCTCAGAGTTGGTCATCAGCCTGCGTGTGCCATTAATACCACCATCACCCTCTCCTAATGTCTCCACTGAGTCATAGCATGTCGAATGTGTACAGAGACATCAGCAGGAGCAACAAGGCGCACACAGTTGCTGCCAGGCAGAGGTTCTGGCTATATCTGATCTATAAATACTCACTGGCTCTGGGAAGCCTTGTGTCCCTTTTCCTCCTCTCTCCCTCTCAGTGTCTTTTTCTCCCTTTGCCTCTCTCCTGCTCGCCTGCTATAGTATGACATTTGGTCACAATCTGTCAAGCAATCTGTCTTTGATGCCATATTTTCCTACATAATAATGAGGGGTTGCACTAATAACACACTCTCCATCCCTCTCACCATCCGTTCACTCGTCATTAATCTCAAGCATGAACAATTGTTACTGTGTGTGCAGTGATTTTATTCTTATATCCATCCGCTGAAGGAAGGGTGTAAAGTGTGCCTGGTGCTAGATTCCCCCCCCTGTTCACCACTGCGCTCAGTCATCCATCCTGATCCCACAGGAATCAATCGACATCTCAATCAAACATGTGTCACAAAAAGGTTGGTCATAACAGACCTTGACTTCAGAGGACGCTGACTTTGTGTCAAATCTGTCACTAAAATAACAGTTGGGATTGATTGTGCAGTCGTCAGTCCCATGATGCCTACAGTACATGCAAAGGCCCAGGGCATGTATGTTAACGTTCATCTGTCTTGTTTGTGAGAATACAATGGAGTGTGATTGGTTTAGGAGCAAAGTGATGTTGATAACGTTTTGGCATCTCTAAGAGAACAACATATTTTTTGTATTTTGTTTTACATGAGAGGTTGCTGAGTATTTTCTTTTAAATATGTCTTCAAAATACTGCTGTTAAAAGTCGGTAGTTTTTCTTTCACAGATAAAGGAGGTCAGCTGTGAAAGTCATGCTGATTACAATATCTTCAGGGGCCAGTACGCCTCAAATGAGGTAATAGTAGGATCATCCAACGGCAGCAGTAGCCCCCTTCTGAAACGCATTTCAGATGTCGAAAAAGGGGAGGCTGCACCCAACAATTTAAGTAACTTTACAAAAAATGTTCAATCTATATACGTCCCTTAGTGACTGGATAGGTGTGCTTAGGTGCAAATGAAGGGGATGATTTGAATCTCTCTTTTAAAGTGTTTTCTTTTGTTCTGCTAAAAGATACTTATGTAAAGTTTAGTTTGAACAATTGTGAATGTCGAGTCCAAAAGTATGGTCCTCCATATACCTGTGGAAAATACTTTCCAGATATAGTTGAACAATACTTACAAATAAGTCATTTATGTCAAAAAATAAACATTAATACTGTCCATCTTGGCTTTGATTATTTGATAAAACTTTCGCATGAGCAGGTGGCCACATCCTGAATGTGCCCTGGCTACTACTCTCATTACCATATAAATATGGTAGTTTATCTGTGATCATTTAAATTTGTAATGTTAAGAATGACTGAAAGTTCCCAAAACACTCTGGAAAAGAGGTGAGTTAGGGTCATGATGAGTTGGATGTTCCCCCTGCTAAGCCTCATTTGAACACTGCATGTTGCCATGAAAAAGAAGGAGGCCCACAATAAACTCAAGGCCTGTTTTTCTGTCATCTAATACCAACAAAATATTTCACAGATACGGACGATTGGCTGGTGATTGGATTTCTGTGGGCGGTAAATGAAATAAGACAAGGAGAGGTGGATTCTAAATGAAAGCGAGGAGGAGTGTACAAAAATGAAGGATAGGGGAAGTGTGGAGATCGATTCGTGGTGAGCTAGAGGGGATTTTGTGACTCAGAGCAAAAATAAAGAAAATCTGCGAGTCATGTTGAGAAAGCTGTGACTGCGGGGTCCGCAGAGGGGTCAGGACTCCTAGATAAACCTAGATGTGACGTGCACATAAAGCTGTGCAGTGACCCAGAAACAACCTTGTTGTAGCTCAAAACAGAAGAGCAAATACCGGGCATGATGCCAGCTGGGTAAGGAGGTCAGCCTCTGCTTTGTTAGCAAGTTAGATATGTGCATCCATATTATTAACACCAGAAAACATAAAGGGAAAGAGAAGGGTCTTTTGATGCTTCTGAATTAAGATCAACTCATGCTGTTGACCTACTCTGTCAACAGTAAATCGACTTTTGATTAATTGTTAGATTTTCTGACACCTTTGTCCTGTCCTTATTTTTGACAGCGTCAACCAATGATCCTATTGAGAAATTAGTCAACACAACACCCTCTCAGGACGATGTCTGTGTGTGTGTGTAGCCTTTTAAGGTACAATTCAAATCAAGCCTGTATACTAATCACAGTTTTCCCACAAACAATCAGCACCTTGTAACCAGATTATCACACCCACGCAAAAGCTCAGACAGACACTTGGACATACAGGTTAAATTGTTGGTGCCAAACTGCACTGCGAATATTAATAGCACAAACTCTGGGATTCCCAAACCAACGTGTTACATACTAGACTACTTGTACACCAACAAAACATGCAGAATGTTGTTTTTCTTCAAACACAATGCCTATTCTGCACTATCTGTAGGGTTATGTTAGCAGAACAGATTGAATAAGAGGGACTCATTTAGAAAAACCTGTCACTGGTAGTATTTTAAAGCCTCAAGTTTTGCAAATTAGAACAAACCCTTAGTTGAAAAGCAGTATTAAAAAGCATTTCAAACGTCTAAATGACACTTTGTTATATTATTCACCGCAGCCTGCGACCTCCAGCTGTCAGCTCAGGCTCAGTCTCAGAGCCAACACTGGCTGAGTGACTGATGGATGACGTCCACTGAGACTCACTCAAAAATATCTGGGAACATACACTACTGCACGTTAACAAGACATGAACAGATACGGTAAAAATAAATAAATGTTCCATGTCCTGGTCAACTTAAATTGTTTATCACTCAGTAGCTTTGCGTCATATTAACTATTTTACAGTGCACACATGGTATGTGCATCTACTAATGTAATTGTTTTTTAACTGAACTATTCCTCTATTCTAGTTTCTTGCACTGTGGTTTCAATGAAGATTATCTTATCTTGCATGCTAAAGAAGGGAAAACAATTAGCAAAATATAAAATAGAGGCTTGTACTAAACATTTTTTTTTTATTTGAACACAATTCTGGCTCAAAATAAACTTTAGATTAAATAATTTAATGAATTTGTTATCACCACTATAGGCTACAACCTGAAAAAAAAAACAAAAAAAAAAACATGGTTTTAAGGAACAATATAGTATATATTTTCTTTTTTTTCAAAGCCGACTTTGTTTTTCAATTCCAACATATCAGTTTTTATGATATAATGGCAGAAACCACCACTACTCTCAGCTCTCAGCTGGGCACACTGAGACCATATCCTCCTGGCAATTACCATTTAACATAATTTTTAAATATATAAATTAATGTATTTGATTAAGCTGTGTGTTTTTGTGTATTGAGGGAAGTAATAAAAATGTACTTGGCATAAAGTAACCATAAAACCTCTCAACTGCAGCGCAGATCTTTCTGTGGGGAGTTCTCAGTATAAATTGCCCTTTAGACCCATAAACCTCACTTTATTATTTACGGCTCCAATATCTACATTTTAAAAGCATTAGCTTCTCTCCTGTCTCCCCCTGCTGCCTTACTTTTAGCCATTTATTCCCATCTAAACCTTTTCCTATCAGTTCAGTCTGTTTTCATCAGACCCGCTGTAGCTCTAATCCAAAGTGACTGTCCGCTCTCGCTCTCCGCCTGTCCCCTCTACGCTCCGATTCTCTTCCCTCTGTGTCTCTCGGAAACCTCCATCTCCTCCTCTAAGCCAGATATGTGATGACGCCATTCAGGACAGGAAGTGTGTGACCTTCAGGAAACATGAACAGAGTCCCTCAATAGATCAGTCAGATTCGTTTTTCTTTTCCCACAGCAATCACACTTGACAGTAATTGTCTTTATTTTGTTGTGCCGTGCTGTCTCAGGAAAATAAAAATAACCCCCGACTCCTCCAGGAACGTTGTCTCTGCGAGCGTTTAAAACATGCGATAGCTTTTGACAGATGTCAGATGGACTGCTGCCATCGACGTCACCTTTTTGCCTCAGGGATGACACCTTTTAAGACAGAGTGGCACACACAAGCAATCATGCCATAAACTGTCATCTGGGAGGGGAGAGAGGGTGTCCGAGAAATGAAACGTCCCTTTTTCCTTCTGCTTCACTACATACACAGCTTCAATACACTATAGAGAGCAGCCAAATATGTTGCATTACTGTATGTTTACTGGCCTGGAGGAAAGAAAACCAGGCGGAATAGAAAAGTGTATGAATTACTCATGAGTGTAAAGTGCTTGTTTTCTCTCTCTCTCTCTCTCTGACTCACTTCACTCTTTCCTTTTCATTTCTTCTTACCGTTGTTTTTTCTTTTTGCCATCCTTATTCCTGCTGTGTGTCCTTGAGGAGACTTTCCCCAGACGTGTCCTTTCCGTCTAGACAGTGGATTCATTTCTGGGAAAAAGGTAGACAAACAGACTCACACACACAGTCCAAATTGGAGGATATTACCCGGTGACCTCTAAGATAGTTAATCAACACACAAAAGGTGTTTACATAAATCATACATCTGCTCCGTGGCACATAAATACAGTTTGACAGTGAAATACTCAAAGCCGGTTTAGTTGGACATCATTTTGAAAGCCTCTTTATGCGCTGGCAGTTTATAGAAAGCTTTTATAGTAACATAAAACTGACTGTGGTTGTATTATTGGCTCCTCATAACATTTTGCAACCCAGTGTCCTACAAATTTAGTTTATAAATAGCTAAATGTTTATGCCAAATGCAGTATGTTGGACACTGGAGCCTGGGCTTTGTAAAGCTACTATGGATTAGGATTTTAAACACATTGGGTGGGTTCAAGGAAGGACTGGGTTTTGTCAACCTGTCTGTCCACTTCTTTAAATATTTAACCAACTGGACTGAGCATTCCTTAACCTTGACAAGTGTTGTAAGTTGCCTAAACATAAGCCTGGCAACTCTAAAAATGCTTTAGTTTCTATGAGCAGATAATGTGCACACACACATGGGGTGCCCTGATGACTGCTAGCCTACGGACCTGTGTTGCTTGTTGGATCTTGTTTTGTTTTCTTGTTTAGAAACTCAAATGCTTCATCTAATGTCTAAAAGGTGAAAGGCTGCATGACAGAAATATAATGTCAATCCAGAGAGAGAACTTTATTAAATGTCCCAATTCAGGAGACATTGATGCATTCACATGTGCATTCACATACATACAGTACACATGAACTTCCTGAGCTACCCCACAGTAATGAAAAGTAATGTTTAGTGAAGCAAGAGGCTGTTGTTAACGGTACAAACCACAAACCTCTAATTGATTGGATTATTGGAAACCTGATTGTATTGTCCTCAATTCAGTCCCAGATGAGAGAGCCATTGAAATTCAAATCGAATATACACAATTGGAATCGAAAAAAATCACTTTATAATCCCCTACCAATGTTTCCCAGAGGCCTATAATAGCAATTTTCAAAGTGGATTTCCATTGTAGTGTTATGGTCATGGGTTTACGTGTAACACAATCTCTCATGTTCTTCCAACATGATTAGTGTGTGTGCAGTTTCATCAGTGCAATGCAACTTGAGCTTGTGTATTGAAGCAGTGACAGCAACCAAGCGCGCAGAATGCAGTTAAAGTCCTCCACGTGAAAGACAATATGGTCAACAACAGAGAGAGAATAGGAAAAGGAGGAAGAAGTGGGATTTCAGTCTGAAAACCTAAGACTTTAAAGATATCATTGAGAAGAAGATGTCTGGAGACACATTGTAAGTCCCATTTGTCCTCTGCATTTCATCACATCCTTCATCTTTATCTGTTATCGTTTCAATAGCCTTTCACACCAATCTCATTATCACTGCCTATTTCCCATTTGTGTCATTGATCTGCAGGCAAAATTAGTTTTTATAACTTTCCATAAAATGTTGATGTTTTTCATCAGTTTGCCTCAAGTGCAAACAGCCTAAATGTTGTTGGACAAACACTTAAAATAACAAATCGTCCTGGGTTGGATGAGAAGAGCTAAAGAGCTATCAGTACGGGAGAAAAGCCCATAAAGTCGCCCTGTGATAGATCGCTGGGGTGTGCTTGGCCGAGGCCGGCGCACAGGATTCTAAAGCCGCGAGTGGGGAAGCCACAAAGGAGATGGATGGAGGGCAGAGTGAATGGATGCAGGATATGATGGAGAGAGCAAACAGGAAGAGGACCGATCAGACAGATGGATGGAGTCTGGCGGCCCGGAAACTGCCCCCAGCCTTTACCCAAAAATGTGTCGTCCAATAATATCGCCGCCCAAGGGATGTTTTCATGTTGCAACAAAAGGTATATCACCATTTCTGTTGTGGTGCAATGGAGGGGGGGGGGCTTGCCTTCCTGGTATTTAGCTCAGTCCCTCTCCCTACTTGTCTCCACTGTGAGAGACAGGAGCAGCAGCCATCACCCCTACATGATGATTTTCTCTCTTGTGAGGCTCTTAAGAGCGTTCCTCTTTTTATCAGGATGCTCTTTACAACACTGCCTGCTCTTATCTAGTGAAACCCATTGTCAATCTAATTACTGGGACCATCTGTAAAGTGGTTCTGTGATCTGTGGACTTCAATATAGTGAGAAATGAATAAATGAGATGAATGGGCACTACAGAAATCAGATTTCAGTGTATATTATATTAGATAAGTGTAACTTGCGCAAGCTCCATGATGAGTTTTAAATCATAGTAAGTGTTAAATCCAGCGACACAGATAATGCTCTGAGTGCACCGTTTCAATGCATTGAATCAAATCAGCCAATGCTGTGTGCGCACGCGTGCGTGTGTGCTAGGGGTGTTGAATAAGTAATGCAGAGGCGCCTAATGAAAGATAATGTCTAGTTAATGATCTGTCAAAATGAAGTGTTTGCTCATTGAAGAAGGGATCATCCCAGGCTTTAATTTCCACCCTGTGACTCATATCAGAAGATATTACTTCCTTGTAGACCCCACACACACACACACACACACACACACACACACACACACACACACACACACACACACACACACACACACACACACACACACACACACACACACACACACACAACACACACACACACAACACACACACACACACACACACACACACACACACACACACACACACACACACACACACACACACACACACACACACACACACACACACACACACACACACACACACACACACACACACACACACACACACACACACACACAATATAAAGGCATTTCAGCACATAATGCTATGGCTGAGCTTGGGTGCCAGTGAATGTGTATATACGAAGAAGTGCTGAAGCGTCTCATCAACCACTTCAGCTGCCTGCGGATTAACAGAGGCGATGGAAACAGAACACAACAGCCAAACCACCCATAAATGGCCATCAAGCCAACAGCTACGGAGGAGGGATTAGCTTCTGCTTTATTCGCCACACATCGTTGTCAGGAAGAGCTCTTACCGCTAATCTTGGCAACAGCTTTCCACCTCAATGGGGCCGAGCTGAATACTTGAAGTAATGAGTGTGTATGCGGTTTACTGTGACTCAAACTTGAACAAGAACAAAGAAAAATCAGGTGAGAGGTGAGTGGGTCTTTGAATGAGAGTTGAGCACAATGCTCACATAATGAAGTCTCCTTGGTTTAAGCTGAGATGTGTTATCAGAGGAACCATGAGTTCATGAGTCAAACTTGTACGCACACACACTTTGTTCAAAGAGGGGAAAATAATTACAGATAAAGAGGTTGGACATGAGTCAGGGTGCCATTTAACGGGGGAGAAAAACTGAAATCTTATGGAAATAGAATAGGAAAGAGATCTGCTGAAGGAACTTAATCCACAACTAATTGTATAGGCATTTCATTTGTTTAATACTAGCAGAAAATGACAAAGATAACACAAATATTCAATATTAAATATCTTCGGGTTTTAGACTTGTAGTGTGACAAATGAGTAAGAGTCAAATCAAAGAGTAATCAATAAGGAAGAGTGTTTTGACTATAAGGAAACAAGGGGGTCAAAACCCAGTAAGAGACTGAATCACTACAGAAAAAGGGACAGGAAAAATAGGCCTAAGATATTCTAAAAAATAATATTTGAAAACATAAAAAATAAAAAAATGTTTTAAATATTTCTTTTTTTCTTTTTTTTCTTTCATTAGTTTTACCAAAATAACTTGATTTAATTGTATTTAAAATAATATTTCCAAAAAAATAAATCTTTCGAATCTGCCTGTTCAGTTTCTGTTTGAATGTGAAGGGTTAAATGAAAGAAGCTCCTTTAGCCGTCTCTGCGAGTTACTGTGAAGATAGGAGGTGATTGGTGGTCCTGCTGTAAATTCACAGAGGGCCAGCTAGGGTAACTCAACGAGAGAGTAATGTCAAATGACAGTACAATTGACCAATCATATCTTCCCTCTAAATGAGTGGGCTTTATTTCCACGGACTTTATGACAAGTTCCGCCCGCTGTGAAGTTTATACATGTGTATAAAGTGGTGCAGTGACGCGTCCTAAAACCCGGAAGTAAGCTGCGCTCGGGTTCCCTCGACCAAAAAGCAATGGGATTTCTCCATAGGGTTTTGCAAAATAGCTCAAAATAAGGTCTGTGGAAAACGAACCTGTTAGATAAATGCACGTTTTGTTCAGCCGGATAATATCCACATGTCTACCCTACTTTTATAATTTTCTAATCAAAAATCGAATCGATAGATTTATGATCGATAGATTTTGATTAGCATAAGTTCGTTCATGACGGCTCATGTCAGTGATAGTGATGACATCGTTGCGAAATTATTAACCGAGTCAATTTCAAGATTGAGTTACAATGATAAACTGGAGTGGCAAAGGATCAGCTGCATGACCCCGCCATCAAGTGCTTCATCCAAAAGGACAGGAGGATGGACTTTGTGTTTAAGTGATTTGATCATCAAAGGTAGGACTAAGTCATTTTCAATGTGGGCCGCCGTGCCGACTTAATTCATTTGTAATTGTTACTTGGCTGTGGGTGCCCTGTCATGATAGGTGTTTATATAAATGGTGTTGTTTTGTGTGGTAGAGGGTCGCTGTCATTGCACCCCGGGCCATTGTTCTGATATTCCGCTGAAGTATACGCTGTGATGTAATAACTCTTTTTTTTCCGAGGGAAGTAGGGGGTCAGAGGGCCTAGGTATAAAAGTCACGGCTCGCCACTGGTCTCAAGTGATGTCCAAGCAACAGATTTAGCCTTTGTGTTTCTACCTAATGTAAGGCAACATAATAAATGGTAATGATGTCAAAGAATATCAAACTTCATGTATAAACTGTAGGCTTTAAGGTTCAAATGTAAACATATTCTATAGGGTATCCAGTGGTTCTTGAAGTACAGCAGGATAGATAAATGATGACATATTGTGTATTGATCGTTAGGCGAAATAGACCAATGTGTTATCCAAATCTACTTGGTTGTGCTTTCATGTTTTACAAGAAGTAGAACATTGATTTATTTTCCAACACCAACCCCACAATGGCTTATGCAACTATAAAGGGAAAACCAGAGGCAATATCTATAATTGTATTGCCTGTGAGAGGATGCACAGTGCCTTCTCCTTTTTTCACAAGCTACTGTATGAGGTTATCTTATCTTTACCTCTAGCCACAGATGCAGCTGAGCATGAAGTGGCACCTGAGACATGGATGAACTACCAACCATAGCTAGTCATTATTTCAGTTGCTGAAGCACACCATTGACCATGGGGGTCTGATGCAGTTCATTGCAGCAGCACTGTGATAACCTTTCTTCACCATATATGCAGAGTAAAATCAAGCAAAGTCATGCACACAAACAGAAAGCCCATCAGATGAATGGCTTAATGAACAAAGGATGGTCAGCCTCGGCATTCAAGCAGACAACCTTATTTTAGGATTTCATTTTCCTGACAATAGGACTAAATTAAGTTTGCTTGCCCTTTAATCTTGCACTAGACACTCATATGCCTTCAGATTTGAGCTTGTATCATATTTATCATTTTTTGAAAACAATGCAGCTCCAAACCTCTGTGGTCTATTGATTCAAACTGCTGTGCAATGTAATCAATTTGCTTGGCCATCTATGAAGCCTCCATCTCGGTGTCATCCCACTGAAGAATGGCATTTACTCTGACTGGTCGATACCATTATGAACTACTGAAGTGTCATCAAATTAATTTATGTGAGTTGTGACCAAGATCAGCACAAGGGAATGAAAATAGAATCTATTGTTTCAATGCACGCAAACTTCTGCCGCAAGGCTTCCATCTGTCTTTAAATGTCGTGTGTGTGTGTGTGTGTGTGTGTGTGTGTGTGTGTGTGTGTGTGTGTGTGTGTGTGTGTGTGTGTGTGTGTGTCATGGCTTTTAATGACCATGCAATAAAGGATGCACGCGCGTTGTGTGGGAAACAATGGCTAAATACAAAGACATTTATCACATCCCACTGGCACTCAATCTTTTTTGCTGGTTGAGAGGTTGCATTATAGTCTAAAAAACTGACTTTGACAGAATTATTTAACAGATTTTAAGATCATTAATTCAATAATCTGACCTTTGTTTGAATGAGTAACTTCCCTAAGGGATTTCATTAATGCCAGGTATTTGCTTTTGTGATTTCTAGCCTCTTCTTACAGAGTCCCTCCAGATAATTAGCATTCGACTCACTCTCCCCTGCACCTGTTGAGAGGGGACCAGAGGCAGAGCCGAGCTGTCGGGCATCCTGCCGTTTCCCTCCCACAGGGCACAGTTATCATCAAACAGGGATGCTTCACTGGAGCTCACCCCATCTCTGTCACCTAACGGCTCAGCTTAGTGCCACATGGCCGAAACACTGAAGAGCAGGACAGTAAGGTTTGGTCCAGATGGAAATGGTGGCCCTCATTGTGAAGTGTCAATCAAAACCAAACGTTTGGGAAACCATGAATATTCTCTGCAGGTGGAAAATAGGAAAAATATGAAAGGGCGTGTAGTATTTCTGGAGATCTTTTGTAAAGAGAGGTGTGGGGGGGGCGGCGTATTCAGCTTGTTGCAATCTGCAAAGCGCAACGCCAATGCCACAAATCCTACTCTGTCTCTTCAACATTGCAGTAAATAAACCTGAGAGCTCACCAATTATTATGTAGCTGATTCCTGGCTGAACACAAAATCAGGCAAAAGAAAGACCTGCAGGTGAGAATATTTTCCTCATTCAGATATTTAATGGCCTGCTGTCACACATAATGGGGCGATGCTTTCAACAGTGAACCAGCTTCAGTAATAAAACTGAGTCAATTGTTGCCTCTTCAAGAAAGCAGCAGATTAAACAAACATACGGTGAACTCAGAGAGGGATATTCAAAATACAACAAAGTAGCAGTAACAAAGTCATTTACATTTAGCAGGCTCTAATCTTCTTAAATCGGTGAATATACTATCGTCAACACACCACCTTTAGGATAAATACGTTTTTAAGTTCAATTTTTGCCCCTTAGACGATCACGTAAAATGTGTTGGAGCACTAGCCAATAGCACGACTGTTACGTAGTGATGTCACTTTGTTGTGTAAGACAACGACAATCGAGGCGTTTCCAATTAGGAAATCACTGATCTGTTTTTCTTTAACGCAGATGGTAATGTTTTTACCCAGAAGACAAGAAGATGTCGCAAAGCATCATAGGAAGTATCAGACACAACATATTCTTTTCTGACAGCACTCTAAAAGTCCTCACGTACATACACACCATCTGCTTTGATCTTGCCCAAGTTACAATAACATTACCAATTTATGTTATTCCTGACACATGATGCTCTACTTAAGAAAACACACACACACACAAACAAACACAGTAATTAGATTCTGACTAATTATTAGTCCAAGCAGCCAGTGGGCAGATTTGTAGGACCAGTGTTGTGGCGAGGGGCGGTCCTCACGATCGATACACTGTCACACTGCCTCCCATTAGCCCGGGATATTTATTTCTGATTGGAGAAGCAAAGCTGAGGCCATTTGTTCTCATAAAGCAGATGCAATTGTTCCCTTGCACAGCAATGTCCAAGTGCAAGAGCTATTCGCAGATTAGTGGAAAAGAGGTTATATTAAAAATCCAATTGTATTAAAGAACTATCTGGAAGCATCTATCAAACTCAGTGCACAGTATACTCTACCCCACATCAGTAGCATGTGAGTAGACTGTAGAAAACATGAAACAAAATATTAAAGAAGGAAGTATGTTGAAAATAAAACAAAAACATTAAAAACGAAAATTGCTATTATCTACACAGCATGCTCATGATACCCCAGACACACACAAAAAGTATGTTTTTTTAAGTCGTAATATGCATGACCCATATCGAGGGAGACTGCCAGTGGAGCTGTCATCTTCAGCACAACCTCTGGACCTGCTTGTTACATGTATTACAAATAGAAGCAGCAGCCAAGCCAAGCAGGAATTTCATGGAGACATGCATTGGCTGTTCATGGTTCAATGCCTTCAGGGAAGATAACATGGAAAAGAAATACGGATAAAAGAAACCCCGCCAACCTCATGAACCTGGTATCAGATTTCTGGCAGGATACACAGACTCAAGGAGAAGGGAAAAACAAGAAACAAAGATAAAGGGGAAACAAACAAAGAAGCGAAAAAAGGGCAAATAGTAGGAGAGCGATGAAAAAACAACAGCAGTGACGTGATTAGAGAGCTCCAGGCTTGCAATGACAGGTAATCACTCACACACAATATGCCTTGACAGCACAAGAAACATGTCAGAAAAAAGATCCCCCACGCAAACAGGAACAGCACTCAAAATGACACATACTGTACACACAGGCATTCCCACACACACGCTCACCCCAATCATTAGCATTTGTAAATTACAGACATGGCTCTAGTGACTGAATTATCAGGCAAAGGAAACTGCAACTTTCCCCTCAGAAATGATTTGTTAATACGGAGAAGATCCTGAGGGTTTAAAGCCGTATTTGCTGGATTATGGGTTTACTGGTTCTATATTTAGTAAATATTGATGAGTCAGGTTCAATCTCACCCACGTTGAAAGGTTTGAGGCAAGCCGGGCTGAGCTGCAGTTTATCGATATACGAGCAATTATGGACAGGCCGGGCTATCACCTCGTACATACGTACGTACACACACACACACATAGTGAGCGTGCGCTGCGTTTGCATAGCTCAGGGCCAACAAGCCCAGAGTGTGCCCTCGGCAGAGAAGCAGATGTGCCATCCAGAAGATGAATCTACTCCACAAATAAATCAGACCTTTGTAGAGTTTTCTCCAGAGGATTAGATTTGCTAGGGCACACCTGCGTACTTACACATGCAGACACATACAGTAGGCTATTTTACACTAACTCATGATTTCACCCATGTGAGGGAGATGCACACATGCAATCATAAATGTTCAATACATGCTCTCACATACACACACAGGTGCGCAGGTGCGAACATTACATAATAAAGATTCCCCTTCTAATCCCAAGGTGGTTAAAGTTCCTCACCCTCCAACTCGGAAACAGGAAAACGAGGGATAGGGGGCAGAAATGATGCAGTGGATTAAATTCTCTAATCTCACGTGAAAAGGAGTGTGTCTGTGTCTGAGGGCGGGCACAGCGACTCCCTCCTGCTAGCAATGAAGCTGAAGGTCAAACTCCAACAGCATGCAGCAATGGAACAGTGCCATGACCTGAACTGAGAGATATACATCCAACACTACGAGTCCTAGATCAAGACAGGGATAAAGCTTAACCTGGAAAAAGTATTACACTCAACAACATGAATTTAATTTGCTTTTCTTCCTGAATGACCATTCTCGAGGGCAGGGAGATCAATTGTAATGCAAAGAATGAAATGAAAGAAGAGAGAGAAATTCAAATCCTCCACACTTTTTCACCTCTGCAAACCTGGCTGAATACTACTGAGTGAATGGGGTATTAATGTCGGACTGCCTTACACCATGTCCTAAATCCAACAAGTCCTTAGTTTGAAGCAGACTGAATCCCTAAATGAATGGTTCCATTTAATTTTCAAGAAACAGAAGTATTATGTACTGTAGTGTAGTGTTTTATAAACTAATAAGAGGTATACATCTATTAGATTTTAAACAATTATTAGTAGGAGTAGTGTTTAATCATAGCCGAGGTAATGATGCTGCAGTAAAGTGCTCTGCTGCAATTTGTATGAAGTCCCCTGGCTGCAGTGAATCAGCTGCGTAATAAGTAGTCTGGCTGCTGCCTGAATATATATTAGTGAATGACAGGAAAATAATGGCAAAATAAAGCTATTTTTAGGATACATTGAGATGACCAGCAATTTCAGAGGATAAGGTTGAGCTTTTAAATCAAATTGAGCAGATACCCCAACCTCCATTTCCACAATTCATTTCTGGAGTGTAGGTACCACAATGCATTTAGAACAAAAAACCACAAAGACATAAAGTAGGTGGACATTAACAAATGATACGGATAAGGCGGAAATACAAATACTGAAAGGCAAGACCTCCTAATTGAGTTAGTTTAATCTAAAGCGGGACAGCAATCCCTTTGGCGCTGACCCTGGGTCTGTCGCTGATAGACAGCAGAGCAGACAGCGGTAAAGAAGAATAGGAATGAGCCAATGAAAGAGAATAGTGATACAATGCAGGGACCAGGAGGGTGGAAGGGGGAATTGGAAAGCAAGCTGAAAGGAAAGCCGTGCGTCAGGAAGCATAAAGAGGCAGAACTTAAGGTTGTGTAAGAATGACAGACAAAAGAAGAGGAGAGAACAAGTAGGAGGCAAGGGTGACTTTCTGATATATTATTTTCGCAAGAGCTTAAAATGGCAGAGAGGAGGAAGATGAAATATGTGCCTTGTTCCGACACAATTTGGCATCAGTTGGCATTAAACATGATTCTTTGGTTTCCTGGACACTTTACTCAATTTTATGAAAAATCCTTCTGCACACAAAAGATTAGCAAAATACTTAAGGAGGCATGTCCATAAACGCAGGAATGCAGATTTGCTGATGGACAGTCAGAATGTCCCTGCCAATGTAAAGGCATTAAACGCAACTGAAACCAAAACTTTAGCATTTACTCCAACTATCTACCAGTACACATACCCACCAAGTATAGACAAGGAAAAGTTGCAACCATGTTTTTTGCAACATGTTTTTTTTTAAGTAAAGACAATGAGTGAAGGAGTACATGCCTCAGCCAAGCATGTATCAAAGGAAAAAAAACATTCATAAGTATAGCTAAAAGGATAGTTAACATTATTCAGGAGACCAGAAACCCAGCTCCACATGAATGGTAATCTTGTCCCATGTCGGCTAAATGGGTAAATTATTTGCCATCTAAAATGATGGCCCTAAAATGTCTAACGCAACTGTAAATTGATGATTGCCTCTGATCTAGGTCCACCTTTCCAGCTGTACAACAGCCAAGCTCTGCAGGGATTGGTTCCTGCAAAATGCCGGTCAAATCCATGAAGGAGTGCAAAGGTGTAACCAATTCAGTTACTAATTAAGGGTAAGCTATAAACAAACACCAACTAATTATAATTTTGTGTACAACATGTTTTTAAACACACTTCCTGATAGGAGCTGGATTAACTAATCAATTTACTATGGTTTCTTTGGTGTGGCCCCTCTGCAAACTACAATTTTAACACAATTTGTTGCATGGATTCATGGAGAACTTTTTTTTCTGATGTTGTATTCTTTCCACAAACTTCTGTGTTGCGCTTCACTATGAAACCCAAACCCCTCATCAGTCTCTGCCTTCCTTATTCTGCTAGACCGCCGCCACACTGGAGTGGAAGTCCACCGTCCTTTAGCCATCAACAGTTCTCTGCCTCCCTCTCACCCCTCCTCCTCCCCTGGGAAGCCTGTAGAGTGGAGGCTTCCCTCTCCTCTTGATAAACGAGCTGTAGGAGAGGGAAGCTGCACGGTGTGCGCAGGAGAGGCCACGATTACACATGGAGAGAATGGGGTCGTGGATGAAGGAGAGTGGAAGGAGGGAACAGACAGCAGCTGATTTTTCAGGCTGGTCACAGGCATGAAATACGAAGAGAGGAAAGGCTGCACAGTACATTTCTCTGAGTAAAATTGACTCAAATTGAAGAAAATTTTACTCTAAAAATATTACATTTGGTCCCAACCTATATAGAGTAAAATGTACTCTTTGTTCAGAGTTGTATTTTTAGAGTTCATTTTACTCTATTATGTGCTTAGATTTGACTCTGCTTAATGGTTATTTACTCTATGTAGTGTATATTAAAAACAACTCTACCGCCATTTTACTCATAATAGAAGGTCATTTTACTCCCAATCGAACGTCATTTCACTCAGAATAGAATAAATGAACCATAATGATCTTTACAATAAAAAAGGTCAATAAACCAAAGTGCTTAAAGGTAGGGTAGGTAAGTTTGAGAAACCGGCTCGAGATCGCTAGAATTTGAAAATACACAACCGGAGAAAATCTGCCACTTCCTTATAGAGCCCCTCCTCCAACACACACGAACGCGCACATGACCAATGAGGGCACGAGATAAGTGTGTGCACAAGGTGTGAGAAAGGGCAGAAAGGTTCAACTACAACTTTCTATTGATTGCTCTCACAAGGGTCTCATTGATTGAGAGATGATGTAGGATTTGTTTTGTGCAAACTAGCCATGTGATCGCCGATAACTACGTACTTCAGTGTGTATGTTCACATACCATGTGTGTTTGGGAAACATATAGAGTGAAGACTACAGACCTCCCACCTCGGTGCACAAATACAGAGCCTGATCAATAACCACTACACAGCCAGGATGAAGATCATTACCATTAACAATCCATTTCTATCTTCTCCCTTTAAGACCATGTATTAGCCATCCATGTTTATAGTACCTCTCAGTTTCTGAACTATGACCTTTGTATTGTCTGTTTTCTTTGCTTTTAGCACCTAAGACCTAAGATTTTCATCGTCATAACTACACTGTAGCTATGTTCGTATAACAAATAAAAACCTTGAACCTTGAACAAAAAGCATAGACGAAGCTGAAAGATCTTAGTATATTCCTCTGAAATATGATGTAAGAATTGAAAGAAAAGAGACAACAGGGCTCTAAGAATTGAAATGCAGGCTACAGAATATGAAGAATAGAGAATTCTGATGGGATTGCATAGTGAAAATAAGAAAAAAGGAAAATGACAATGGCCAATAAAAGTTGTATGAAGAACAGAATAAAGGCACATGAGGAGGATAGAATCAAAGATGTTTTGTACCGTCTTGCAAATACAGCACAAAAACAAAGAGAGCAACTACAAACACATTTTCAGCCAATGATCTTAGGGGAAGGAAAAGTGGAGATGAAAGTAATCTCAGTGAAGCTTTTGCCTTATTGTGTTCATTCAACAAAGGAAGCAAGCAGCGGTCTCCTGACTCAAAGTAAAAAATGAGAGGATGTCGCCTGTGTGACTACACCGTAATCATCTATAATTATATTTGCTTAAGCTCAAATCCCAGCAATCACTGGGGCTTAGCTTCACGTATCACACTCTGCTCTGATGGGACCAACTCGGTGGATAATAAAAGGGTTATCATTTGGTGTTCACTCAAGGGTGAGCATCCATACACATATACGGTACACAAACACATACACAGGAGTTTGCAAACTTTTGTTAACAGTTTTTTTTCAACAAACCTATACAAACACATGACAAATAAACGAGATGTTAACATTGTCCCCTTTTATTGTGTCTATGTCATTTGTGTACAAGGGAAACATTGTTATATTGTTGTACTGTGTGTAGACAATATGGATGGTACAGCAGCGTCTACCAAGCCCATACTAAGCACAGATACTTACACTAAGATATAGATTTTGTGCACCACATGAGCAATCATTAGATAATACATCCTGTGAAATGACTCCACATTTTGTCTCCCTCAGTTTGTAATGTCAGAGATGACTCTAAATGTAGTTGTGGAATTATTGCTTTGGAAAAGGGCACGGCACTGGATTTATCAAGACAACAGGCAACGTTTTAACTTTTCAATTAGTGAGGAACAGTAAACAACCAAATGGAAGCCACTGAGATAAATGAAAACACTACAGAGTTTACATTTCCTGTCATGCAGTGAAGGTATCTTGATTGTAAATAAACGTATTTTTTCCATATTATGACAACCATGTTTCTACTTCAGAACAACTGCAAATCCTACTGAAGGTGACTCTATTACCGGGTAATTTGTTGTGGCAGTCAATACATCACATAGGGCTTGGATTGATTTCTATTTCAGTATGTACTCAAGGGTTTCATGTCACTGTCCTTTAACTATGGGTTTAAATACAGTTTATGACATGAGAAAGCCTGCCTGGCAAGGTGTCACCCACAGTGCCTGATGTGTGAAAAACATTTAATGTCTCGGATGCTCAAAAGCATAGATTGTGTTTTCCAACACTGCAGGTTTCTAGCTTAGTTTACGGGAAGGAGGCAACCGAACCAGGTCTTATGTACTGTATAAATAGACTGTGGGTTAATAACCTCCTCGCAGTTTGTTCCCTATCCACTCCCTGTTCCTACTTACAAGTTGTGTCTAAAATCTAATCCTCTCATGGGAATTTGTTTTGAATTTAAATGGTTCTCCTGTAAGGCTGGAGCGCATTCTAAAAACATCCACAAGAGATGTTAACCAAATATAGCGTAAAATATGCAACTCATCAGCTGAACTGACGGACTGTGCTGCTCTCTCCTCTCTCACCGCAGCTCTTAGTTAACGTAGCCTGACAAGACCTCCTCCCACAGCATTTACAAGTTTAAAATAGAGTGCTGTGAGTAATGGAGAAAGAGCTAGGAACTTCTGTAGCTTATTTTCTCCAAGAGCAGAAAATTATGTAAAGCTATATTTTAGCGGGCTAAGTGCTTTCAACCTAAGAGTCTGACATATACTTTCCATTTAGGAGAAAAAAAACATCTGATTAGAATAAAAAAATCTTTAAATTAGCTCACGGGACACAAATCGGAGCTCAAGCATTCTTCTAATGTGTCAAATAACACCACAAACCTTTCTAAACCTTCCTGGTCGTCCTCTAGCGGAGTGATTGATCCTTTTATCATCAAAGGCTTAAGCTTTTGTCTCTGGTGACCTATCTGCTTTATGTGCTTTGTACAGCATGTACGCCTAGCAGGCAAGCTCATGGTTTGAATATAAATGAAACCGTTAAATACCACAGTCAGCCTCAAGTGCATCAAGTACACATCTATCAAATTGTGTTTTCTCAAGACATGAAAAGAAGAATCGGTCAGGTTTAGGCTGCAGTGCTGAGCTGTGTGTCGTCATTCCCACAGTGTGACAATACCAGATTGACAAAAGACTGTAGGGGAGAGGTATGTGAGTGTGTGTATGTATATGGTGTAATTGTGTGTGATGACAAGGCAAACTGAAGGATGCCCATGAGGCACCTATATTCATCTCAGAGGTAGATAGCTAATTAATCTCTCAGCAGGAGCGAAATGTCAGAAAAAAAGACACACAGACTCCAGGCGGGAATGGAGCAGGAAGATGAGGAGGTGGGTAGAAACATCAACAGGAAAAGAGAGAAACTAATGAGGAATGAAATAAGTGCATGACAGATATCACAGCGTGTGCTTTGGACTGCATGTAACTTGTCAAGACTGCAGACAGTTGACAATGACGTGACGAGGATCATCAAATGTTATGAGAATCCATCAAACAGTTGCCTGAAATGATCTGTACCTAAAAGGATTAACAAGTTTATTTCAAAGCGCCATTCAACTCGAGCTAAACTTGTAAACTGTAGAGATAATTGTGTTATTTGTACAAATGTAGCCGATTAATGATGGGGAGAGTAGATGTCTCATTAACTACAAGCTGCAAGTATCCAGAGAAGAAGGATGTCTAAATTAAAATGGTCTATATTCAAAACATCTCAATATAAATGAAAGGAATTAAGATGTTAGCCTGAAATAACATTTACATTTCAATACTAATAATCTAAATCCTTGTAATCTTTGAGTAAATATCCATCTGATCTATCAAAATCATTTTTTTCAAAGCGGCTTACTCCAAATATGTTGATTATCCTCAACTCATGACCGTTTAACTGTGTTCTTGCTGCTGAAATGTATTTGATTGTGTCCGTTAATCCCTCAGTCATCACACACAGTGCAGATTAGCCTGAGAAAACAATTGAAAAAGGTCTTTGTATAGAAAATTAATCCTGACTGATACGATATACTGTATTTTACTGGAGTGGTCTTGGCTTTCAGCTGGTGAAATAGTGAAATAGTTGATCAGTGCTGGCTAAACATCAGGGGTTCATTCATGTGCCGATTTAATGCTCTTTGCTTATAAATCTAAAAGTTAGAAATTGAAGATTAATAAATAATAGGAAATGCTGGGTATTTCGCCAACACGGAAAACACTTTGGATTTATTGCTGTGGTGTTGTGTTGAAAAGCGTTGTAGAGGTGCTCATGCTGTTGTTCTTAACAACCATAATAACCAAAATAAAGAAGAGGGAGCCTTAAAATAAAACTTGACCCGAGAGACAGCAAGAAAGAAATGAGGAGAAAAATTGTATATTCTCTTAGCACTCATCTTGTCATCTTATGAAGTATGTGAATGACTTCAGCTGCATTTCCCCCCCCCCGTCCTTCCTCCTCTCACAGGAGCATACACCCCCGCATCACAAGGGAGAGGGAATAAAGGCAGGTAAGCAACAGAACAATGATATCCATTTCTCTTGAGGACCACAGTGTGAGACAGACACACACACACCGTTATGTTCACTCACGTCATACCAGACAACAGGTGCATCCCTCATTGGGTTGCTGACTGGTCCCAGATAGTCTCTGTTGACACTGTCCTCTGAGGAAATGGTTGGTATACTTTGATGAATATCATACACTCAAACAGACACACACACAGATTAGCCCCACTGAGATAGTGAAGCCAAACACTAGAGAAGGGGCCCTTGGTAGTAGCTTATAATAGAACACAGTGAGGTGCAAACAAACATTTTATATTGGGAGAGAGCAAGAAAGAAAACATTCAGATCTATTAGTGTAAATGCCCTACATTTATATGCAAAGAGATTTGCACTTTGATCACAGGAGAAACCAATTGCATCTTGTAGGCAATGAGAGCAATAGCATTTCTCTAATTACCCTGAACTATCAGTATAGATTGGGATCCATGTATTATGCACACACAGACACATTCTCACACACCCACACACACCCTCTAAAGCTGTGAAAAGGCTATCACTCTGACCCAATCAGCTGTAATAGGTTTTCACAAACACCATCACGAACAAGCACACTAACACACACACCATTTCCAAACAAGCACACTAACACACACACATTCATACCTGAGGGGTTCATTCTGTTTTTGCTATTTTGGGCCGTGAATGAAACCCATCTTTCATAACTTGCATTATTCAAACAAATCCTAAAAACCCTCTGATTAAGAGAACGCCACAGAATGCCACTGGGGTGCTGGGAAATGCAAATGCTCCGTCTTCAGAGGCACACACACACACACACACACACACACACACACACACACACACACACACACACACACACACACACACACACACCACACACACACACACACACACACACACACACACACACACACACACACACACACACACACACACACACACACACACACACACACACACACACACACACACACACACACACACACACACACACCACACACACACACACACACACACACACACACACACACACACACACACACACACACACACACACACACACACACACACACACACACACCTGAACCCAGGGCTATTCAAAAGCTGTGCAGCCAGGATACAGAGAGGGAAACCCCATCTCCCCTCTCCCACCTGCTTCTCCCCCAACAGACACACACACACACACACACTTTCGCTGCTCAATCATCAGGAACAATTCACCTCACATTTATTTGACCTAGCTACCTTGTATATAAATGATCAGTGTGTGTGTGAAAAGTTGCAAGTTTGGAATTGGAAAGTTCAACAAGCTGTCTAAAGTTGGTGTTGCTGGAGGCTGATCTGGTGATACTTTATAATAAGTTCCACCAGATCAGGAAAATATTTGTTAAATTGCAGCTCAAGTCATTGTGTTCTGTTTCTATACTGGTTGTAGGAGTCACTCATTGTCAACATGAAACCATGTCAAATTGGGAAACACAGGGGAAGCAGTTAGTTGTATCATTTTCTTGTCTAATGAACAAGCCTCAGTTGTAACAGAACAGTCTCCACTTTCACATGTTACACGTGTAAATCTGACATGTGTATATATTTATTTTTTTAAGGATAATAAACACCCACATGTTTCTGTTTTACAATACACTGTGTCCACATGCACAGATGTGTTCAACTGTTGGATACGTAGATTTCAGGCTGCACATATTAGAATGATCTTTTGTTTAATGTGATGGACATTAACAACTCTAAAATAAGGTCTTACATATAAAATTAAAACATTTGGTTTCATGCTGTCCAGCTCTGTCTCGATCTTCATCTTGAGAATCGTTCATCTTAAGGACATGACTTTGAAACTGTTACCTTTGATGATATCTTTCAGAACACATACAACCTAAAGAAAAATGACACAAATGTTCAGTATTTTACCTAAATGACTTTTGCCCAGACATGCTTTATTTTTTTTTAATTCTCAAAATTACTATACCAGAATGATAAACTCTATTCCCTCCAGGCTAGCGTAGGCTTTTCAGTATAACTTGTTTCTGTCTTAGAAGAAATACACTGAATCTGAAAGATATAGAATAAAATGTACTTCTGAAACTCCAAATCGAAAGTGACGTAACTAATTGATCTTCTCTTTGACATAGTCTTACATAATACATGTACGGTAGTTCTTCCCATCACAGTAATGAGGACTTGGCCGTTGGCTGAAATCTCGCTTTAACATGTAAAGGATTTTGAAAGGAAGTCTTTATAACGTTAGGAATAAATGGACCCGACAATACTAGCAGCACTTCTCCCTTTTCGTTGCTCTACCTAAATGTAACATTATTAGACTCTGCTTCATGTTCCATTGTTTCTTACATGAGCCCATTCACTGAGGACAGCGCTGCGGGGGCTTGCATTAAACAGAAGGCCTAAATGTCAGGGTATTAGATTCACTTCTGTAAAATTCATCACTGGATTTCTAGAACAGGAAGGCAACGGGTGTTAATGGCCTAGAAATGTCACTCTTACAGTCTATCCATGCACAGTGCTATCCGGAGGGCCAGGGAAATATGGCTGGGTGGTGATGACGACCCATAAACACAAAGATCAGCTCTTAGCTGCTGCGCCTGTCTGCCTCAAGTGTCTTCGGGGGGATGAAGTGGAGAAATGTCAACAATATTTAAATATATGACAGTTTATTTTGCCAATGTGTGCGTGTGAAGTTTTGTGGTATCTGCTTTGGGGTTATTTACAGTGATTGGGATCTTTTTGCTCTTAATTAGCTGTCTAGTGTGGCTAAAGTTGAAATTAAATTAATTTCATATTGTCTCTTTTATACTGCCTTTTCCCAAATTCATATATTGGTTGATCTGCATATTAAGTTGTATAAAATGTGTTATGCAGATAAGATGAGATGTTCCAAAAACTATTTTTTTCTGAGTATCAGTCTGAAGCAAAAATATATCCAGTTTTTTTTAATAAGAACAAAACTACTATTCACTTTTGAGAAGCTTGCACATGTTCAACATGGACTCCAGGATACTCTGCAACTTCTACAGGTGCACCATAGAGAGTATCCTGACTGGCTGCATCACGGCCTGGTACGGCAGCTGCACCGCCCTCAATCGTAAGGCTTTACAGAGGGTGGTGCAAACTGCACAGAACATCACCAGGACGGAGCTGCCCTCCATGGAGGACCTTTACTCCCAGCGGCTCAGGAAGAAATCCCTCAGGATTATAAAAGACCCCCATCACCCCAGCCACAAACTGTTCTGTCTGCTGCCGTCTAGCAGGCGTTACCGCAGCATCAGGACTAAAACCACCAGACTCAGGGACAGTTTCATCCCACAGGCAATAAGACTGTTAAACACCTGAGGTTGCACTATTTTTATTTATATTGTTGTTTTTAATTGTTGTTATATATATTCGTGAATCTTGAATTGTTCGATCTAAACTTAAACTATTTTTTTGTCGATCAACAATAAGCAAATTCCCCTAAGATAATAGGCTCTATCTGTCAGATACTGCCAAAATGTATACATATTAAGAATGTGGGTACATGGTTTCCCTTTGTTATAGTAATGTCAAACACAATAGAGAGAACCTTCTCCTTTTCATTGTTCTGAATCAAATACAATTTTTTAAAAAGAGTACAAATGAGAAAGCCCTGCCCTTGCACAAACCCAAGACTTAATAACGTTAGTATCACATTTTATATTTTTTTGAAACATTTCAAGGATCTCCTTTTGAACAAAAATGACCATCTAATTCAGTATCCTCCAAACTAGTTGTATGTCTCATGCATGCACTCAAATCTTGATCCTTCCCACAGAACGAACACACACCTACCTTTCCTTTTCCCTTATGAAATATCCATTAAGGTTTTCAGAAAAAAAATGCCTTCAAATCAAGACTCGAAATAGGTCATGTTTTTCTTCTACATCTTTTATGATTGCACATGACAGCAGATTCTTTTGGAAGGTTCAGAGAGTGAGGAGAGAGTGAGGGAGTGAATGACACTGAGGCAGAACATGTGTGCAAATCATTTACAGAGAACAATAGAGTTGGAAGTGAACTAACCATAATGCATTGTATCTTTTACATTCATTCAGCCTCAAATCATTTCCGCTTTTGTAGAGTATGCATCTTTGTGTCAGTGTTCTTTTTGTGCGCATATATGAACCTATAAGTCCTTTGACATTGATCTCAGGCACTGAGCAGAGCACAACTGTGACTTTTTGGCAGAACTCAACTCAAAGAGAAAAAGAGAAAGGAAAGAAAGAGAATTTTGCTTTTATTGGAGCAAAAAAGCTTTGCAGGAGTTTAGCCAATCGGATGTGTCACAAAAATGGAGGTGACAATCAGCATAAAAGCCAATCTTCAATGGGTAGTGAGATCAGGCTCTGCGTGTTACAGAAAATAAGACTACAATGTGAAAATGTGATGGGATGTAAAACAGCATCAACAAAGAAAAGCCTCAAAAGTGGTTTAAGAGGAAAATACTCTTTACCGTTTTTAGTGTCACTCTGCACATTCATTAAAAACAGCTCCAGATCAATGGAGAGTTTGCCCTCCTGTGAAGTAAAATGTACAAAGAGCTCTATCTATCAAATCTGCATTTGCCTGGATTCATTTCTAACAATCGATAAGCATAATAATGTTAATATTGTCATCATTCTTCTTTTTTAATAGCTAGTCTGCTCGGATTGAAATTCTGTCCTAGTCCTCTATCGGATTTCTATTCAGAAATATTTCACTGAACAAAGGCTACATCAATATATGGATTACATATAAATAGCTCTGCACTCCTAAATACACAACCAAACACACACCCCACTTTTGGGGACGCTACATTGTCTTCCATTAATTTCCTGCTATTGAACTTACTTGGGGTTGAGGGAACAGACAGTGTTCATTTGCTTCAGCCTGAGGCAAAGTGAAATGAAAGGAGACTCACATTTCTTATTCTTGGCAGATTGATCACACATCTCCCACTAAGACTACTTAATCTGCCATCCCATAAAATACACCTTGTCTGATTTGCATAAAACACACCTCCCACAGATCACCCCTTCCAGCATCACGCACTTTTACAGCCACTAACTGTGAGCACACACACACTGGTCTAACATGTGTGTGTGTGTGTGTGTGTGTGTGTGTGTGTGTGTGTGTGTGTGTGTGTGTGTGTGTGTGTGTGTGTGGACACCTGAGGATCTCTTTCTGCCCGTTAAGCCAGATTTACATCCCCGTGTCCTCAGGGCAGCCTGCTTTCATTTCTCATTTCTCCTCTCGTTATGAGCTATTGTCCTTCAAAAGTTGCGCTCAGGTGTTGGCTAATGAAAACACATTCTGCATAGGAAAAAAAAAAACCTGGAAAGAAAAAATAACAATCACCTTTGTCAAAATGGAGTCATGCTAGGTGAGGTGCTTTTGCTTTTGGCCCACATGCTGATCCTCTGGCAAGGCTGCACATACTGTATTTCACCTTCCTTTTCATTCCCTCTCACTCTGTTGCTGACTTCATGCATTAAACACAGAATGTAACCTCCACCTACAGATACAATCTCTTTCTCTACCTGGCGAGCTCTCACCCACACACTGGTCCACCCATGCACTCTCATGACATGATTCCAGCTCCAACAAGCACTTCAGAGAAACCGCGAGATATAAAGGTCGAGAGCACTTCATTTTACCCTTTAAAGTATATATAAACCACAGCCTACCCTCTCAAGATTAGCTTTGGTGGTGTTGGTTTCATTTGCAAATGAAATTACCTTCATAAATAAGAGCTGTAGGTGTGTAGTCATAGCAACGTAACACTTTGCTGAGAGAGGATAGTTTTTGTTTATCTGGCAACGACACTTCTCTCCCCATTTTGGGAATTTGCAAATGAATCTATTTTGTGTTGCTATATTTAGATTCATGTTTTCTCTTGTGTATTGAACGTCAACAGTAATTTAAAATGTTCTGCATTAACAGAATATACATGAGCAAATACGCTTAAAAAAAAACTGATTAAACTCTGGTAAATGATTTTACAGATTGACTTAATTGTAGTTCTTTGGCTTTGAATTTATTCAAGTGCAACAGCTTGTGTGAGAGTGTACGTGTGTTCATAATTAAGTGCCACATTCAGAGCAATAAAAGAAAGTGGCTGCAATTGATAGCTCCACCTGGAATGGGGAGACAAAATTGCTCGAAGCTTTAAAACCCTCCATCTGCTTGTGACACTGAACACTTCATTTGCTGTTTAATTGCAATCAATAAAGCGTCTTACAAACTTATGCCATGATTATTCTGCCACTACAGAGTTAATAGAGGTCATCAGCAGTCATGCAGTCAAATAAAAAATCAGCATTTCTTACATGGCATTCTGATTATGTGTAGACACCTCGCTGGATGTATAACATTCGAGGCATGTAGATGGTTTAAGCATATTATGTACATTTTGGATTTACTGTATTGAAAGTGTCTTTAAAGCCAGACAAAGGGCAGAGAAGGATGTCTCACAAGAAGAATGCAGCCTAAAATAATGGGACATAAGAGGAAAATCCTATGAGCACCCTGCTCATTTTGCACAATGATCACGGCTGTCTTGTAGTATGTACTTTTATACATTTGATTGCAATATGAACATAACAATGACACATTATGGCATCACAATGATGATCTAGTGAACATAGTACCACATTGTTCCAGAGAATAATATCATTCATTTGGAGTCCTTTCTTCCAACATGACGTTTTGATCTCCTGAAGGTAATATGAAAGTCTTTAGCTGCTAAATGCTCCACCATGACTAGCTATCAGCTGATCATACAGTTTATTAACAAAGGGAATGAGGGTGTCGAGTGAACCAAAACAGTAAAGTTGTGGACATTAAACCAAAAACAATGACACTCAAAGAAGCTAAAATGCAAGGAACTTGAAAGGAGTGTTGAGATAATTATCTGTGGTTTTATTACAAATCAGCAACAACTTGCACATTACATGTAGTAATCAAATGCATATTTTCTGCTTTAAAATTGGCTTAGATGCGCATACAGTATACTGTGTACGTTTTAGTTTGATTGAATCACAATTGAAGGGCGGACATAAAGAGTGTGTTATTGGACAGGACACCATAAGGGACTTCATGTCAGACCAGATGCTATACCTCTTCTTTTTTACTTCTAGATGCTTTCTTTGGCACAGAAGAAAGCAAAGTCAGTCATTTGTGAATCACATTGTGTGACTCAGTGGTTTTGTAAACAGAGGCATATGAGGCATTTTGTTCTGTTGGCCATCTGCACTTCCATCTAGCTGGATAAACCCCCCTGAAGCCCCCTGGCAGAGAGGAGCAGGCAGCAGGTGCAGCGTGACGCCCAGCTCTGGTGATCACACCGCGTGGGTCGGCAGAGAGGGCCATGAGGCACCAGGATCTAGACCCGTGTCAGCGCACTCCCACCCTGCTGAAGCACCCTTGAGCAAGACATCAAGTCCCCACTAGCTCCACAGATGCTGCGCAAGGAAAAATACAAGTTCCCTACAGATTATGAAAATGATCTTGTCTCCATTTTCTACAATTGGCGTTCTTCTTTCTGACTTTAGGGACAGCAGTGCAGTCCAAGAATATTCAAATGTCATGAAAAATATTGAAATAGAATATGGAAATGTTATATAACATCAAAGCAGGAAGAAAACTTAGCATTGGACCACGCTAGGTGGACATATGCTGCACTGGAGCTGTGGCTGACAACCATATGGGACAGATGTTACTGTATCTCACATCTTCACATCAATGTGTGTGTGTGTGTGTGTGTGTGTGTGTGTGTGTGTGTGTGTGTGTGTGTGTGTGTGTGTGTGTGTGTGTGTGTGTGTGTGTGTGTGTGTGTGTGTGTGTGTTGTGTGTGTGTGTGTGTGTGTGTGGTGTGTGTGTGTGTGTGTGTGTGTGTGTGTGTGTGTGTGTGTGTGTGTGTGTGTGTGTGTGTGTGTGTGTGTGTGTGTGTGTGTGTGTGTATAGTATTTTGTATATGTGAGCACCCTTACTTTATGGAAGCACAATACTACATTTCTGTGTCCACCATAAAAACACAGGAAACAGACCGTTGTTTCCTCAAGGCATCCAGGCCAGACAAGTCTTTCACCTTCATTTTTTTCCCTTTTATATATTTTTTCTGTGCACAGACAGCAGTCAATATTTGATTCTTTAGCCATGATGAACTTTGTTATTTTGAGCTTCTTTGCATTGCTTCTTAAATTGCATTACATGATGACTGTGACTGTCCCTGTCCTTAGCCGCGCTGTGTCAACATCACGGTGAATTAAGTGGCTCACTGTTTGGTCTCATTTCTGTTTCACTCCTACGCTCCTGTTCTTACCTTATCTTACAAGCAGCACTCCTGCACCCAAAACAAAGTGAAAATGTAAAATGTTAGCTTCCCGAGCACCTGTTTCTCTCTATCCGCACCCTACTTTCCCTCACTGCTTTCATTTAAGTACTTGTTTCTTATACCAGACTGCCTCTTAACCCCTAAAACCTGTTGTTGTTTACCCAGACTGCACAAGTAACTTTGCAACTCACATTTCTTTAAGCATCTTGCCTACATATCTCCCTCGACACAAAGCAACCACAATCAAATGTATTGGAATGTATTTGTGGCTTGAAAACTGTTTGTACCATCTGCTTCTCACACTACAAACCTTTACTTCCAAATCTAACAATAGAACAAAAAAGAAATCTGAGTGGTTTGTGTTCCTCCCTGTATAACTGTCCTACAACACACAGAGACAGGTGTTGTGTGACCAGTGATAATCCAGCCATTAAGAGCAAAAACATTACGTTATTCATCACCGTTAAGTTGCCTACCAGATGACCAGAGACATTTAACCGGGTAATTAACTGTAATTGAGTGTTAATTGTCATTAAAACCTCTTCCAAACTAAATGTCTGGATTGATGGGCCATGACTCAGTAGCTCGCCCTCTACACCCTTCAACTCGGCTGGTGTGGAGTCAGTTTTGGTGCAGAATAAAACAACATTTACTGACTTATATTCGTATGTTTGTTAAATTAAACACATTCTTAAAAGGTATGACTTTAATGTGAGAGTGCACTCAGAGGACAGGGGGGAAGAGGCTGTACAGTCAGTCAGCAGCAAACACACTCCAGGATTTCAGTGGTCATTTTTGGAAGATGTATGGCTTCTCCACACGACCATGCTAAACTGTCTGACCCTCTGCCACCCTCTTTTCACCTCCCACAAAGATTGAAAGAGATGAAATGCCTGAGTGGAACACCTCGCCAAATTAAACATCTTCTCTCTATCTGTATCACTTCCCTCTGTCCTTCTCCCCGATTTCTTGAGGTCTTTTTCCCCCTCCTCTCAGCATCTGTACCACTGATTGCTTTTTCTCTTCTCCACAAATCCCTTCCTTCAGAACAAAACTGTGCTTGTTTTGGCAAGCTGCGACAGGTTCCACAGGCTGGGTTTAATAGCCAGGGATAAAGCTGGAAGATTTAGCCTTTTAGATACAAAACTTAACCCAGGGAATACTGCAAGAGAACATGTTATGAAACTGTGGCCATCAAGTCCAATTAAGTAACCAAGGCAATACAAAATATACTTTCTCTGTTCTCTGTCAATGTCGCCGCAGTCACTGTTTGAACAATACAATAATCAAACATCCCTATGAGGGAATAAGAACTGCTTCGAAGAAATAATTGACCACCTCCTATTGTGAGAAATCGTTACATTTGTCCACAGACAGATCGATACAAACCCATTTATCAAACAAGTGTGTGTGTGTGTGTGTGTGTGTGTGTGTGTGTGTGTGTGTGTGTGTGTGTGTGTGTGTGTGTGTGTGTGTGTGTGTGTGTGTGTGTGTGTGTGTGTGTGTGTGTGTGTGTGTGTGTGTGTGTGTGTGTGTGTGTGTGTGTGTGTGTGTGTGTGTGTGTGTGTGTGTGTGTGTGTGTGTGTTGTGTGTGTGTGTGTGTGTGTGTGTGTGTGTGTGTGTGTGTGTGTGTGTGTGTGTGTGTGTGTGTGTGTTATACCCGCACAATAACATCAACTCTAAATCCACATCTGTCCACCCACAGCCGTCCCTGGCTCTTGTGGGACATGATCGATCACTCGAGGAGCTTCTGGTAGGATTTTAATTTCAAGGAAGATGTGAAACATCGATAAACATCTGGCAGAGGAGGTGGAGGAAGATGAAGATGATCTTGAGCATCATAAAACCATCCAACTCCTATCATGACTAAAAAGCTGTGCTACGTGCACTGACATGCCGTTGAGTAGAGGAGCGTAAGGAAGTATTTGTTTGTATGTAATATGTATTTACATGCAAAACCTTTATCTTACCAATGCCAAACCCTTATGCTATACCACTAAGGTGTCTGCTTTAAGAACTTATTGCAAAAAAAATTAAACTATTTTATTTCAATTAAACTGAACCAACTGTAAATAAATGAGAAATCAAGCTGTAATTGTTTTTTTCAATAATGAAAATTGAGAAAATTATCAAAGGCACTGAATGGATAATCCTGACAACATACCATGTGATAACTAAATAAAACACCATTGATAGAAAACCACAGAGAGAGAAATGTGGACAAAGGCAAGGCTGTTTTCTGACTTTATCCAATGCAAATGCTTCACAGATGTGTTAGCTTGTCGCTCAGTGAGGCAGTGAAGGTGCAGAGACTGAGCAAAGTCAATTCACCACATTAAGAGTTACGCCATATGGGTTGCATTCAAATTAATTTGAAAAAGCTGTGTTTTAGGTTGACTTAATTCAAACTTAATGTTTTAAAAAGGTGACAGACCTGATGGCCATATTGGTTTTGATAAGGAACTTAAAGAGCTGGCTGACATGCTAGTTTTATCAAATCTCTCTGCAACACAATGCAAAGATTTTTTTCAGGGACATTTTCACATTCTGTTGATAATGTAATGTCGGTCGATTATTAATTTTCAGAATGTTTTAAACAAATAATTATGCTTATATTTTAAAAAGTTCCCCTTTAAAAAATAAATATGTATTGGTCTGTTGTTTGTTGGTCGAGGGTAAAACGAAAAAAAAGTGAAACAAAAATCAAGTATACAAAAAATAAATGTCTCACTGCCACTAAAGTATGTTACCATACCACCTATACTTTACTGTAACATACCATATTATACTATACTATACCGTACTATACCATACTTAACTGTAATATGCCGAACCATACCATACTATATTATACTATATGAAACCTGGATTGTAGGGTTCAGGCCTCACATTATACAGTATTTGTAACAAAAGCACGAATGCACCCTGGCTGGTGGAGTTCATGAACAAAGACCAAATTGAACCCCTGCAATTCTGATAGGAGTGTGTTTCTCCCCATTGGGTATTGTGTGCAATTGGCAGATTAATTTTCCTTTAGCAGCATGTAATTACTGAGGTGCATCCCAAAGCACTAAACACTCCTTTCCTCTACTCTACTCCACCCCCCTCCACCCTCATCTAACTTCGTGTTCAATCTGGTGCCACAGTGTTGCTCACTGCCAAACGGAGAAGAGACAGGATGGGCGGATCCTGCATTTTCCTTCATGAGTGGATGGAAGCATCTCAGTTCTGGTAAGAGGACCCTGATGTGATCACATGCATAATGTCACACCGATCTCATCAATGGAGCTTACTAGTCTAGAGTAACTATTGTACCCACCGACAGGAGGGTAATCTTAGAGTGATGAATGACAACAAGAGAACAGCATAAACAGAGAATGATTAAATATTTAGACTCTGATATTATCCCTGTCACAACGACTTCTATTTACATCATGTCGCCATGTACACATTTCAGCATGAGGAGAACTTTGCTGTTATATAAAAAGGGTTCAATGGGTTTCGGGGCCCTAGGAAGTTTAAGGAGATTTTAAACCTTGATTTCAAGTGAAATTATTTAAAAAAACTAAATGAATTTTCTAGAAACTGGTTTAAAAGCAGCAATAAAGCAGAAGGAGTGTTCTGAGTGCCATTTTGTTGCTATGCTAAGTAATAATGTGAAGCTGAGTGTTCCTGCACAGACACCACAGAGAGAGGAATACAGTCTTTCTGTAGCCTTGGGTTTGCCAAGAAGACTGAACGCAACACATTAAGAAAATAAACTGCCCTGGTATGGCCCCTGATGTATACGCTGCCTTTCTACTCTTTGCTACCTCCAGGAAACATGGGTATTAACATCGATGTTGTGTAGGATTCGACTGACTCTCAAAGACGTGCACACACACAGGCAAAAGCAGATATTCTTGGAGAGTGATGACGAGTCAATGTGGCTCAACACAGGCTTTCCTCCCACAACTCTTACATGTTTTAATAGCCAAAATGCATTGATTTTAGCTTTAGTCCCTATTATTTTAAAACTGATACTTAAGATTTATGAGATGTAGTATACTGTAGATATATTTTACCGTTATTTTCCTGTTAACCTATGTGATAATGATGTTTTTTGTGTACAGTATATCCATTTTATACAATAAAGCATCCTCCATCACATAGTACATATGATTAAAATGTATACTAGCAACTGAACCCATTCCAGATATTAAATATGCATTTGTGAGCGCGCGCTGTGTGTGTGTGTGTGTGTGTGTGTGTGTGTGTGTGTGTGTGTGTGTGTGTGTCTTCATGCATGTTTACCACAGAAAACGGTGTGTGTGTGTGTGACTGCACTCGCTGGAACTTTGCCTAATCTGTGAAACACAAAAGAGGAAAGAAGGGCGAGCTGTTACATTATTAAACACTCACACACACACACATGTCTATTGCCTCCACTAACACGTGCACAGTCTTTTGTGCACTTGTTTGTTTGTCTCTGACTAAGAAACTTACCCACAAGGCTTAGAGCTCTGAGGTTTAAATACTGGCTTACCTCCTTCATGTTTAATATCTATAAGAATATTCCCCTCACTGCGGACGTTTTCAAATCTCTCCTTTCACTTATCTCTCTCCCTCCTTTAACCAAGTTGGGACATTCAAACTCTCATGAACCCACACACACACACACACACAAACACACACACACAAAAGGTCGCTCGCAGTGCCAAACTTTCATGCTTATGACATCTCTTGCATAATTCATGAGTTCAAATAAGAGAGGATGAAATAATCATGAACAGGGGCCGTATTCACGAAAGCCATCTGAAGCTAAAAGGTGGCCCTAATTGGCCAATTTAGGAACAAATTCTAAAAGTAATGTGCCTTTTTAGAGAGGATTTTAAAAGCCTCTCTAAAAGCAATTCTCCTAGCAGTCAAGCAGGCTAAAAGATTTCCAAGAAGAGAGTTTGACAGATTGGGTGAGGATAAAACAATAGATGAAATATTACACACACTTGCTGAGTAATAAATAACTAAATCCATCATATTACATTACATGTTAGACGCTTTTATCCAAAGTGACTTACATACATTCAGTACTGTGGACAGGAGCAATTTGGGGTGAAGTGCCCAGGGACACAACGACATGCTGACTGCTGTGGGGTTTGAACTTGCTATCCCCTGATTCGAAGTCCAGCACACTATCCACTGCGCCACAGCCTCCCCCTCATCATAATGCCTGTAACCCTCCTGCAATTATGAGATGACTTTTAAAATCATTACATCAATCCAGCAAATGCTCAAAGAGAAAATAGCAATTTTTCCCTAAGTGCTGTCTGCATATTGTATACCCTTTAAAGATTGAGTGGCAGCTGTAATTACAGCAATAATAGCCTCTTAGAAGATATTTCTAAAGAGGTTAGAGCTGCCTCTGCTTTCCCTAACAGTCATCTACTGTAAAAACCTGTGAAGAGAAACTCCTCCTGACTCCCATAAGAAACTTTTCTGCCATTTTTAAAAACCATGGAAGAAGTATTTTTAGTAGTAACATAAAACACTGTGGCTCCTAACCAGTTTAATGTCATGCTAAACTGGATGGGGATCAAATTCCATGTTAAAGAAACACACGTCAGTAGTTATGTAACTTCAAAAAGGTACTCTGTGAGGCTTTCATATATTGTATTCATAGGAAAAAATATCTAAAATTGAGAAGGGCGTTTATCAGATTGAAATACTATAGAATTTTAAAATAATGACATTTCGTGTAGTGGCACACAAAGACGCCCAAGTAATATTTTTTCGACCACAAATCCTTAAACCCATCTAAATTGTGAGCAGTGCCATCTGTGCTCTCTAAAATTCAAAGTAGATAACCAGAGCATGTTCTCTCTAAATCAAAGAAGTATTTACCATTTAAAATCTTTATGCATTTATTATTCCCACCCAAACCTACGCACACACTCCCAAGTGCTTTCCCTGTGCCACATTCTCCAGCACTTTAACCTGCGGCAGAGAAGCCCTTCATACATTATTCTGAGTCCATTCTCCATGCCTGCTCGCTGGAACACTGAACTCCAATAGCTGCCAGGAGCCGCCCAGACCTCCACGGTGGCAGCCCCCCCGCCCACTGCAGCCAACTGAAGGTTGCAGGCTGCATCCTGTGAGACAAACGCAACATGGTTTTGAGAGCCGTAAGCAAGCGCGGGGCAGCATGCTAAACAACCTCCAGGCCAACTAACCTACTGAAGAAACAGTTTCATTTTCTCACCTCACTGAGCTGAATAGATGAACTGGATTTGTAAAATGTTCTGCCTTTATGAAGATATATATTTTCTTCCTTCCTGAGGGTATTCGTTGAAAGACAATTATTTCTCTCTCTGCTAATATTCCTACTGCAAGATTTAGGTGACTTTCCCCTGTGTGTATTTAAATGTGTGTCAGTGTGACTGTGTATCAGTGTCTGTCTGCGAGTGTATGTTGTATTTTGATTAATCTGTGAAGTGAGAGAAAATAATGGGGAGAAATTGTGAGTTGAAGTAGATTACTACAATTTGCTTTCTTTGGCACGCACTGAAAAATAACCCAATTATTTTCCAAGGTTACTCCTGGTGTTCCCTCTCTTTTTAATCACAGCCCAAGTGTGAAGGCAGAAGCAATATAAACCTGAAGCAGCTCAGAGATAAGATATCAGGAGAGAGGCAGGAGTTAAATAATTCAAAGTCCTTTAATGAAAGGCAAATCTTGATGAACTGTTGTCTAGAGTATTCATACTTTGCATAAACTTCCCTGACATTTAGTTGCATTTACTATGCACATTGTCTTTCTCTAGCTTGCTGAAGCAGGCATGCATTTTAATAGCCTGTTTAATAGAAAGAAACGGATAGATTTCGCCCACTTTGGTGTAGAATCATTCACATTATCAGACTTGTTTGATGTCAATAAAACTGGATAAGCAGGTAATGCCAATTTGAAGGTGGACTGACGAGGCTGTGAACTCCCTATAGGTCAATTCCAAACACTTACCGGGGATTTCAATTTAAAAACATAACTTTTCAAACAAAAATAATAATAAAATGGTTCAGTCATTCTTCACAATGGCTGAATTCACAAAAAATGAATAAACAATTTCAATATAATCAAGAAGTCGTTTATCAAATATACCAGGAGTGCAATATCCGGCGGCCTGATTTCAGCACCGTGGACAGAGGTCAATCAAGGAAAGGTGATTCTACTTAAAATAAATAAAGATATGAGGAAGAAGCTCATCAGTTTCCTGCAGGGGTTTGTCAATGCACATTTGTCTTGTTGGGTTTGGCAGCAAAAGAAGACCAAGATGGCCTTTTCACAAGATGGACGCTACTTGGCAGTACATTTTTCAAGTAAAAGTTTGAATGTGCTCGATGTGAATAAATTAAATGTTGGACCGCAAGCAGACACTTTGATTTGGTTTTAACTGCATTAGTTATGCCAGCAATAAAACATAGAAATCTATTAAGCTTTACGGTTCTGTGTACAACAACTGATATTTTGTTTGTGTCTGTGCTTGTGCTCTTGTATTTTGGGAGACAAGCCAAGGACTGCCTCAGAACCACCCCCGCTAACTGGGAATGACACTAATTAATGGCTGCTCTAATAGCTCCTTATGCAAAAACATTTGGACTGTGAACAAGCTTTCAAGGTGAAACGATGGCACTAATGTAAATTCCACCAAGCACACCGCAGAAAGGCAGCTCCATGATGTCCGAACATTACGAAACCCTGTACCTGTCATTCCAAACTCCCCTTCTGGTTAAGTGTGTTCTCCATTTGCATCAAATACACATTCACATCTTAATAAAATGAGCCTGAAACCACAGTGAAATAATGTCATATGGAATTAAATGTGATAAGCCAAACCCTGGTTCCTCATTATACCGAGACAGGTTACCTGCTGTATTGGGTTTGAACCAAATCATCAGTGTCAAACTAAGAAGAAAGATAACCCTTAATAAGACTTAACTGAACCCTGGAGAGTCCTTACTTAGGGTTGTATGAGAGGCAGAACAGAATATAATGAGATGTGTTGTTTGTCTACTTGCGGTGACATCCTTACTCTTGTACATCATTGCACAATAAAATGCTCGGGGACATTATCTGCAGGACATAAGCTTTCCCCATCACAGAGGAAGTAATGATCATTACTATATCTCCCACACTCAAACAGCTCCTCTGAGGCTGGTGTGAATGGGCCTAGATGCAACGCTAACATGGCTTCATGATGGTACAAGAAAGCAGTACTACTTTAATTTCATGCCTCTCAGTGGTGGAGATGCGTGGTGTTCCTAGAACAAGAAACACAGGACGTACAAATCTACCAGTCCACTTATTTTCAGCCTGTAAGAGAGTCATTCCCACCTACACATGCTCATAAATCTATGTTTAAATAAGCCCACGTTGAAACATTAAAACAAAAGCACATTTTCACACTCGTGCTCACAGGCACACTAAGACATACACCTCAGTTATCAGCTAATGAAGGAAATCAGAGGAAGATTCCTTAAAATTGTGAATTTGACCGTCTACTGTATAGTATTTATATATAGTACCTATTTTTGAGTCCATGATTAAAATATGGTTACTAGTGCAATGATGATGTGAATGCCTGCATACCGTATATGACAGCATTATGTTTTATACAAAGTAGATGGCAGATATCATCTTTAAACCATTATCTTTTGACAGCACCTGTCTCCACCTCACAACAATAACACACCAGAGAAGCTCTCAATCACTACCTCGCTAATCAGAGGCAGCATTAATGTAGCATCCCCCCAGGCTTTTCCTGGTATCAGCCTCTTATCACTGCACTTTGAGAGGCAGATACACACATGTTCTGCTTCACTCAGTGGAAGGATAACTCTGCAGATGTGTGGGGGAAGGAAGAAGATTGAGAGATACTATAGAGTGCCTGAGGTTTTTCCTTTCTTTTCTTAAAAAAAATCGGACAAACTATCCACAAAGGATGACAGAGCTGTTGTCGATCTCTTGACTAGATATTATGTTGGTACCACTCCTCAACTGGTAGTCTTCCAATAAATCCAGCAACTTCAGAAGGAAAAAGCGAATTCCTTATTTTACCTCTCGCTTTCCTTTATTTTTCTGCCTCTCTCCACAGGGATGTGATACAACCGAGTGGTTCTCTAATGATCTCCGAGTGAGAGGCAGAGAGTCATCCGTGAGCATGCACATGGTCACACACACAGACAGACACACTTATCTTGGTATCCTCAGGGATAATTGGGGAAGAGTTCCCCTAGCCCACTGATTCTGAGCATCCTGCTGCCACCATTAAAGTATGGAGCTGTGTCTGTGAAGCTACATTTAGTGTACTGGTACCCTTACTGTGCATGTGAAATGCATGTGCACGAGTCTGAGGGAAGGAAAAGAGGGAGTCAGGTGGGGTAGACTTGACAGGTGTTTTAAGGGAGGAAGTGCAGCAGACAGCTTGTCAGTTGGATTGAAAGTCAGTAGTGTGTGTGTGTGTGTGTGTGTGTGTGTGTGTGTGTGTGTGTGTGTGTGTGTGTGTGTGTGTGTGTGTGTGTGTGTGTGTGTGTGTGTGTGTGTGTGTGTGTGTGTGTGTGTGTGTGTGTGTGTGTGTGTGAGGAAGGCGGGTGTTTATGTGACATGTGAGGTGAGGCGTTATTGCTTGGTTGAGCGGATCGAGAGACTGTACATGAATCCCCTCTCAGGCTAGAGAGACAGAGAGACACACAATAAGATACCAAGGAATATTCATATTTCGTGAAATTAGTTTTAGATGACTAAAAAAATGCACAACAAAAAGATATGAGGACAGAATATGGAAATTCCTTAATTGGTAAACATACTCAAAACATTGCCTAAGACCCTCCTAATTGGCCCATATCCTTAGTCCTTAGAAAAATTCCTTGAATTTCCAGTGAGGTAAGAGAGGTCCTGGTTGGAATACATTAAAAGATTTAAGAAAGAGGATTGCTGAGTTATACAACTAAATCAGGGAAAATATATCTATATTGTTAAGTTACTACCAGAGCTTCTCTCCGAGTTTCACATGAGGAGTACATTTCCTTTTACCTCACAACAGATAAGTAGAGATCACCTTGAGATGGAGTCAGTGGGATGTAAAGTAAGATGGCCAGTGGCCCCTTTGCTCTGCCTGATAGGACCACACAAGAACAAATAACTTTACTGTCCATCTGTAAAAGCCAATCCTGTTCTGGCCAAACTCCTTATCATACACCTAAAAAATAAAAAAAGCCTTTCCTTAATGTCAGAAAATGAGACACTGAAGTCTAACCTGAAAACCGTGGTGCTGCCCTGAAGTACACATGAAAACATACATACACAAAGTAAATAAACACACCCGGACACATAGATCTTTCTGCTTCATATGCTTTAATGTGATGAGTCTATTCTATATAAAGGACTTTGGGTGTATCTCCAAACTTAAAAGTGCTTTTTAAATGAATCAAAATCAAAATAGACAAAAAGAGATTTATTTCTCCAAAATGTGATATTTTTTAACTGAAGAAATGCAATCCAGTTGGCTGGTGATGACAGCGTACCAAACATGGACTTGAGGTTTTGGAAAACCCCTCTTCAATTACTCACTCAGCTTTTTAAATGAGTCAGGCCAATAACTTATCCCCCCAGATATTCTCTTGGGCTACAAAATCCCTGAGTCCCAGTCTCTACAGCTAATGCCAAGGTATTACACTGCAGCCCGTGTGTACTCCACTCTGCCAATGGCGTCAACTCAAACATTTCCAAGCAAACAACGGTGAAAACCCTTCCACAGCGTCGGGGGGGAAACAACACCTACTTGTGTAAATCCCCTCAAAGCCACTGCTTTATCTCCACAGCACAGCTATAGAATGCTGAATCATAAAATGCTCTTAAGGAATTACAGAGGACACCATGATAGTGTGTCTGCTTCTTAGTCATATCAGTATACCGCGCTGTAACATGAGCTTTTTAACTAAGGAGGCCTGTCAATCACTGTGAAACCTCTCACCTTAATAAGCTCAGGTGTTTGAATATTCAGTGTCTCTACTTCAAATATAACTTCCATATTACTAGCTTTAGCGTGACTTTAAGAATGCTCCAATTAGTTTATTTACAATTTAGTGGTTAAAGAAAGTTCTAATTTGTCTGAAAGTTTGATTATTGGTTTGCTTTTGTGTGCTAACGCAATCTTGCACACTTCAGTTGTTCTACGGGCTGCTACTTATCAGATTAATTATTTAGATCAAGAAAAGAAGGCTTTTTGGTCACTCGTGAGCAATTTCCCAGCATGATAACAAGCTTCAACACAGATGGTTGAGTAATACAATAATAATTTTAAACTGAGCATTAGAAACTCCAAGCTTTGTGTAATTATTAGAAGTTTGTAAGAATTTTTACAAGCAATAATCTTACTTACATCTGTCTGTATGTGAAAGACTCCTCCGCATTGTCCATTTCCAATTACTGTGAACAAAAATAAGGCAGAAATTATGATTATTTAAACATGAAATAAACACAGCCAGTGAAGTCATCAAATAGTCATGAATTCTGTGTGAAGATCCTAATAATCTGTGCATTTCAACATAGTTATCAAATTACTTTTGTACCCTGTTAATCTTAAAGGACACCTATCATGCTATATTTAAATGATATATTGTAGGGCCATACCTATATAAGGTATATTTATACGTTTCTGTTTTCAAAATACCAAACAGATCATGCATTTTAGCCATGCCTCATTTCGCTCTATGTGCTGTTTGCTGTCTACGGGGCTGATTTTGTGAGCTGCAGCTGACCACGCCCCCCTGCAGGAGAGGGAAGCCGTGCTCTGATCAAGTCAAGAGGGGGAGAAAAAAAGATCTCCGTCCTCCGTATTCTATTTATATATACAGTCTATGGTTTTATTATATCATTATAGGCCTATAGAGTCGTTATTCATTTGTTTTAAAGCTCAATAAATAACAAAGAAGACCTTTGACCGGCACTTTTCTAATTTTGTCCGGAAGATTTAAACTTTAAGGGACATCTTGACCGGCGAACGAAACTGAAACTCTGCCGCACGGTCCCTTCGTTCCTTGGAAGAGGCGGAGAGGTGGGTGTTTGTCATCTGCTGGTGGACTAACCGGAGAGAATTACAGTGCTTGCCTCGACGGGGAGGGATTGCATTGAATTAAAGCAGCGGGAGCAAACGCTTGCCTCGGGGAGGGAGAAAAAAAGCCACAGCGGAGAATAAACAGAAGGGTAACCATGGGCGGGAAGTCTTCTTCGCTGCTTTTGTGGCAGACTACAGCGCCACTTACAGGCCTGGCATATGTACTACAGCGTCTCCAGCGCTTTTGAGTGGCAATGGCCGGCCGTGGCCCAACCCCACATTCCCCTGATAGGTGCAGAGTTGGCCCAATAGCCGTAGCGCCACTTTACTGACGTCAGTAAAGTGTTCAAATCTGGATCAGTCTGTATCAGATCCGTTGCAGCCCCTTTTTTAGAGATTTGGGTATGGAGGAAAATAGAGAGGGTTGTGTTTTCTGACACTTGGTGAGTTCCCTGGAACACCGGGGACACATATTCATGTATGAAAGACGTACAAAAGTGCATTTTGCATGATAGGTCCCCTTTAACATCACAGCATCACGTCAGACATGACTCCCTACTTGGAAAAACATCACATCATTGTTTAAAGTTTTTCATCTTTGTGTGCAGGCATATCTGTAAGTGTACGCTCCGTGTTTATAACGGTGTGTGTGAGACAATGTCTGCTTAATCACAACATCTGTTGCTGTCACCGCTCTTGGATATAAACATCATCAATCACCAGAGGAAGTGACATTATTTACTACAGCCCTATTTGTTACATTATTGAAAATACTTTATCATGGTGCGATCGAATCCAGAGCAGCATGCCATGAAAGACATGCTCTCGGGTTAATGATTGCATTATAAAAATAATCATCCAACTTATTTCAATAAAGTGAAGACCTTTATTAGAAGCGCTGTCTAAATTACACCAATATGATGAATGTGTCAATTCGATTAAAGATTTAAGTCTCAAGATTGATGTAATAATGTGGCTGTTTTTAGAAGCCACACACTGCTGCGTGTTGTCTCTCCAGCCATCTTTCCGTTATCTAACACGCTGAGTCATAGTTGAAGCTCGATGAAGATTTGGAAAGTGATGGATATTAAGTGTAGAGGAAGTAAAAACAGAAGGACTCTTCCCTGTATCTTTCATCTTCAGGGAGTAGGGAGCAACATGGTGCTTGACACTTTTACATTCCTGTGCAGGGAAAATATTGGCAAATGTATTAACGGTAGGGATGCTGTCTCTCATCATTGTAACATTTAAATTATTTGTCAATAATAGTGTTGACCGTGTTAAATCACCCTTGCAGATGTCCAGTTGTTCTTCCCAATTGTAAAACCCTCCCATTTAATGTCAAAGGAATCAGCCTCATTACCGGTGTACAAGTAATATTCAAGTGTTTTTCCAAACCATTAAAATGTTTTACTGCACGTGTTATTAAGCGGTCTAGCATCTTGAAATCAAGGTGCATTTCTTCTACATTCACACCATTTAACACCTGCTACAACACCTGCTTCTTTTAAAGTCAGCAACCTTCCTGCTAACATTTTAGTTTTCTTTGTAGTTCATTTTCCAATCAATAATGTTGTTGACCTGTTAACCTCATTTAACTAGTACATAGCAACACACAGATAAATGATGACAAGTTGTTTTATCATACTCATGTTTAGCTAGCAGTTCATTTGTTTCAATTCTGAGCACACCACTTTACTTAACCCTAGTTTGTCTTTCGATATGTTTGTTTTAAGACATTAATTTACCTGTGGCACTGCTTGTTGCTGCTTCTGCTGGTCGGCCATCTTGTCAGGGTGGATTAGAAGCTCCGCCCCCTAAAGCACAGTTCTTAAATACAGGGAGATGCCAATCAGAATGTACCATATCGTGGGGGGGGGGTAGGATTTTTGCTTTATCGATTATGTTTTGTTTGTTTTTTAAAACATAATATTACCTAATAATGACACATTTCAAAAAGCTTTAATACTAAAGTTTATTTTATTTTTTCAGTGTGTGTCTTGGTGGTATCCCCTTTGTTTTAAGAATGGTCTGATCTGCTATTAGACATGTTCGTCTTTATCATTAGTTTGTGAGGTTTCAGTAGGTGTTGCTAAATGCATTACATAGTTTGTTCGGTAAATAGAAATGTAGTCTGTTCATTTTATTAAGTTAGCATAGCCTGAGTTAGCTGTTTAGTTGACCTGATTTTGTTAGCTTCCTTTTCTTTCCGATGTAACTACTAGCAACAGTGGCTTTGCATCTATGTTGCCATTGGATAGTTGACACTTCCTATTCTTTTTGCCAAAAATACCAAAGCAGAAATCTCTGCTTTCTTTCTGAAAAACAACCCAGAGTCTGATGTTAATAATATTCTTTCTGTAACTGTCTTCACTCTGTTGTTTATTTTGTTCCACGTTGTATTTTTGGTTCCTACCTTTTATGTGCAACATTAATAGAGGCGGAACTAATCTGCGGTGTTTTGTGTTACACCTGTTTGTTTAATCGACGCACTTGATAGTCGCAACTGCAGAGCAACGCAGAATATAAAGAAAATCTAAGGAAACTAAGGGAAAAATGCAGTTAAAGATATCAGCCCCTCTAGATGACTAGCAGCCTACGAGGTACGTTTTTGTGCTGGTTGTTTGTCTAAATGTGTGTGGTTGAGCTGCAGGTAGTGATGGCGAGATGAAGCCTTATAAAGCTTTGAAGCTTTCCAGCCAATTGGTTCGCAAAAGGGTTCATCTCATGAGGCTTCATCATGGGCTTCATCTGAACACAAACCCCCCCTGTTGGTCATAGTGTGTAAAACAGGCAGATTTGACATCTCAATAGTCACGAATAGTGTGCTCTATCTCAGTGGTTCTCAACTAGTGGGTCGCGGACCCGTTTCAAGTGGGTCGCGGATGTGTGAGTGAAGAAAAAAAAGTTGAAAAAAAAAATTCCATTTTTTTTTTTTTTTTTTTTTGGGAAAAAATGCAAACTTTTATTTTGAAGGACCGATTTTCTAACGCTGTGCATGCAGTAGGCGTTGGACTGGAAGTACCGGAGACCATAAATGGTTTTGAAAACTTCTGTCACGTAGTGATCATCTTCTCAATAAAACATCCCTGCTGATGTTTTTTCGAGTCTTCTGGCCAATCAGAATCAAGATTGTTGCCGGAAGTCCCCACGGAGAATAACTGCGGTAGAACTATTCTTTATACATCCATGGGTACAACTTCAGATACAAATGAACACATAATGAAATATGACCCCCGGTTTGATGATTGACAGGTCACAGAACAATGGGAGCTATCTATCCTTACCCACAATTTAAAGTAAATCACACAGACTATCTCCTCTGCAAGATGTCAGAACTAAGTGAAAAACAAACAATGGCATAAAATATTATTAATATGTCGGGTAGTAATAGATGTATTTATTTTCTTCTCAGAGTGTACCAGAATGCGTAGTTTATGTTAGTATTTCTAAAAATCTCCTGGGGGAGAATCCCCCCAGACCCCCCTGCTGGGGTTGGGTTTTCAGCATGTGTGCCTTTTTATATAGTTCAGCTTTGATTCCATCATCTCATTAAACCTTGTTTAAAAGCATACTTTAGTTCTGTGAAGGGATATAAGGGATATATGCACTGTACTTCACTTTTATTAATATTGTATTCTGAAAAGCGTATATATTACAGCACGATTTTTTGTTGAATAGGTTTGAGTGCTTCAAAATGTTGGGTCGCGATGTATTGACCAAGTAAAAAGTGGGTCCCGAGGCCTAACCAGTTGAGAACCACTGCTCTATCTCATACCGAATTCCCAATGAGCAAAGCCTTAGAATAATTCTAAACAACAAACATAAAATCATATTTTCATGTTAACAATATTGTATTTATTCCAGTTTAATGATTGTGATTGAAAAGCCTAAGGAGGCTGGTAAACATTGCAAAGAGGGATTTGTATTCCTTAATAATATTCGTAAACTTAACCATGTTGTAGCCTGAGAAAGGCTAAACCATATCAAAGAATACATTTATTAACTAGAGAATGCAATTCCTGAAGAAATTGCTAGTGGGAATGCTTTATGCTGAAAAGCTGACGCTGAACTGCTATGCTGAAATGTAATGTGTAAGAAGAAAGTGAAGAATTTAGATTGAAATGATACATGAACACTGGGGGCTTGAATGTGTGATAAGAGAAGAAAGGAAAGTAAAAAGGCTTGGAAAAGCAGCAGAATATTTGAACAGCAAACTTTTAAACTAACTTGATGGCGAATGATCTGTCGCCATGGCAACGGTATTTGATGACACCCCATAATCAGGGATGCAAACTTGTCACCTTTTGGCGAAATTCGCCGTTTTGAATCCAAAATAGGTCGTTTGTGTGATTCATGTAGATCTGCAATAAAAATATTTTTGGGGTATGGGGGGGTCTGGGACCCGGAGTAATCGGCGGCCGCGAGCTGTTATGTGCCATCATGACACGCATGGTGTATATATTATAATGCAGCGCGATCTGTGTGCTCGAGTCTTCCTGCCTGTCGGCTCTGCTCATGGATGTATAATAAGGCTCTGCTGCTCCACGATGATGGTCTAGCTTCATTAGCTACATTATCTACGGGTGCGTTCGTTAATATTAACTGTGCGGTCCGGAGTCACTGTGGCACAGACTGCACCGCTGGTGAACAGCTGTTAGAACGGGCCGTTCAGGTGTTCAGAGCAGTGCACCCTGTCGGAGCGGCAGAGCGTGATGTGCACTGAAAAGTTTTTCTGTCGCAATATTATCGTTGTCGAGCTAGCTAACTAGCATACATTGTCACTATCTGCTAACGTTAGCTTTAGCCTTCGTTTTTCTAATAGTTTTTTTCATAGGCTATAAACGGAGGTGGTATAAGTATAGATCTTGTACTTGAGTAAAAGTAGAAGTACTCAGATCTTGTACTTGAGTAAAAGTAGAAGCACTCAGATCTTGTACTTGATTAAAAGTAGAAGTACTCAGATATTGTACTTGAGTAAAAGTAGAAGTACTCAGATCTTGTACTTAAGTAAAAGTAGAAGTACTCAGATCTTGTACTTGAGTAAAAGTAGAAGTACTCAAGTTTGAGTAAAAGTAGAAGTACCAGAGTGTAGGAACAATCCTGCAATCAAAATGTTCCTCAAATAAAAGTACAAAAGTATTATCATCAAAATATAGTTAAAGTAGCGACAGTAAAAGTAGAAGTACTCAGATCTTGTACTTAAGTAAAAGTAGAAGTACTCGGGTCTTGTACTTGAGTAAAAGTAGAAGTACCAGAGTGTAGGAATACTCTGTTACAGTAAAAGTCCTGCATTCAAAATGTTCCTCAAGTAAAAGTAGAAAAGTATTCTCATCAAAATATAGTTAAAGTAGCGACAGTAAAAGTAGTCATTGTGCAGATTGGTCCATTTCAGAATAATATATATGATATGTTTTATAATGATTGATCATTAAAGTGTTCTCAAAGCTGGAAAGGTGCAGCTAGTTTGAATGACTTTGTATACTGCAGGGTAGCTTGTGAATTGACTCCAGGTGGAACTAAAGTCTGATTTAACACTTGATTATATTTCACATCATTCATCCACATCTGTAAAGTAACTAAAGCTATTAAATACATGTAGTGGAGTAAAAGTACACCATTTACCTCTGAACTGTAGTGGAGAAGAAGAACAAAGTAGCAAAACATTGAAATACTTAAATAAAGTACAAGTATCTCAAAATTGTACCCAAGTATAGTACTTGAGTTTATGAACTTACTGAAGTTACTTTACACCAGTGGCTATAAAGATAGAAAGACTAAGCCTTGCACAGAGGCATGAAAATACATTTTCAAAATGCTCAACAGTGCTGCCAAAATTATAAACTGACTGCTACACAATTAAAATAAATGCTTTTATATATTTCTATTAGATGTGACTCTTTGGCGTTTATGTTATTATTAACTGCTTTACTTGTTCTGACTGCTAAAATCCTCTGTTATTCCTCATTTTAAAGCCGATATTCCGTGGGGTCGGGGGGCTCGGATCCTTGTCACCTTTTTCATACCTGATGAGTTTGCATCCCTGCATAATACGCTTAGATATGTTGATGGCTGCATCGTTACCAAACCTGTGAAGTTTTGGGCTGTTTGGAGCATTTTCACTGAAGTTATGAGAAAACCGTTTTTCATGGCGAGCATTGTGTTGCCATGGCAACAGCATTTGAAGAAATCTCAAAACTGTATCAGCATTCCCACTAAATAAGAACAAGAAAATAAAAGTCTAAATGCATGAAAAAGCAGCAGAATATTTGAACTGAAAACTTTAGAACTAAAAGCATACGTCACCAATAATGTCTAAAATATGTGGAACATGTTGAAGTCAGTATGAAGTCTCCATCAGACGGAAAATAATAGGCTGAGACAGTCTGTTAAACTCCAGTGACCACGTCATTAGTCTGCTGCTCTAATTATGTCAATTGGAGTTATGACATCATGACACAGGTGTTTATATTTGAGCTAACGACGTGTCCAGAGATCAAAGGTTTCCATGGTGATTAGTGAGAGGAAAGCATTTTCATTGTTCTGAATGAGATAAACCTGTTACATGTGAACGTTTTGTTGAAGAACCGTAACAGATATTAGTGAAATTTCAAAGCGTGAAGCATGTCAAGGAACTTTAGCATCTGAAGTGTACTTTTTGTGTACTTTCGGGTTAATAATGTGGCCTTTTTGGCAGATTAACTAAAGGTGTGCGCCTGCTGTGGTGGGGAAAGGTTTACAATGGAGTTTAATGGAGACATGTTGAAAGTTTTTGTCACTTCATGCCCTCAAGAAGCATTTTGTTTAATTTTTTTTATCTTTCAAGCTACGAGATGTTTTCCTACGTTTGTCATGAACAATTATGTCTCAGGAATGTAGGGTTTGGGAATTATGGCAGGTTTAAAAGAAAATATGAAGGCAAAATTAAATCTGTCCTCCACTCTAGCTGTGACATCACGCACTCTAAAATCTGAAGAAGGCCTCTTTACCAAGGTCTGAACAATGTTTAATATCTTTAAAAGTAAGAATCAGATTTAAAAGTTGTGATACACGAATAATGTCAGAAAGATGTGTGACATTTTAAAGTTGGAATGAGGTTTCTGAGTGAAAGTATGAAGGAGCAGTTAGCAGTTGAAGAAGGAGCAGTTAGCAGTTGAAGTTGCATGAAGATTGTTGAAGTCTGAAGAGTTCTCCATTGACTTCCATGTTAAAAATGGGATGTATTATGGGTAGAGATGTCCCGATCCGATCACGTGATCGGGGATCGGAGCCGATCACGTGATTTTCAAAAGATCGGAATCAGGAGAAAAGAATCGGGGATCGGAAATTTTTTTTTTTTTTTTTTTTTTTTAATATAAAATATTTTTCTTATTTTATTTAATGTTACAAAACAAAAATGACCATGTTCACGTCTTAAAGTCATCCTGAGGCCTTAGTTTTGGTTTAAAATTACACAACATCATGTATGTGTTGCTTCTTTTGGGCTTGTTTTCATAGACCTGGTTGCTTATTTCTCTCAAATCTGGCAACAGAGTGGGCAGGGCGCAGTGTCTAATAGTAGCAGTAAGCTAACGAGAGGCTACGTTCAGCTGGTGACTCGGGACAGAGAAAATGTCAGGAGTTTGGAAGTATTATAAAATTGAAAGCGAAGGCAGTGTAACAGCCAGATGCAATGTTTGCAAGGCGGAGGTTCCGCGTGGTGGAAAGAACAGAGCTACGTTCAACACGACCAAACTAATACGCCACCTGAGAAACAAACACCAACAACAACACAACGAGTACACAGCGGCCATTCAGGTAACGGCACTGAAACAACCAACACTTTCAGAGACTTTTAAAAGGAAAGAGAAACTGCCCCAGAACAGTGAAAAGGCCAAAAAAATAACAGCCAAGATAGCTGAATTCATCGCGTTGGATGACCAGCCGCTATCTGTGGTGGAGAACGTGGGGGTTTAAGGGACAACTTGAATGCTTTTCTCCTTTTTTTTCTCTTAATGCATTGCTTAAAGATCGGATCGGGAAAAATCGGTATCGGCAGATTGTCAAAATCAAATGATCGGAATCGGATCGGGAGCAAAAAAAGGTGATCGGGACATCCCTAATTATGGGATGTATCTCTGGAATTATGAAAGTTATGAATGATAAAAGTAATAGCCATTGATTCCCGACCGAGCTGAACGTTTTGATGTTTGAACGGAGTTTCTGCGATGTTCAATGTGGGAGAAGAAGCAGCGCAAAATAACCCGGCGGAATAATAAAGAATTTCGTGCGTAGCATTCCCACTAAACTACATTATCTCATTTAGCTGTAGCTTTTATAAACAAAATCAAGACGTATTGACCAGTCGTTGAACCAGGGACCCTAAGGTGAGTGAACTGCTTTCCAGCTGAGCCACAGCACACGCACTGAATCTATCTATAAAAAAACTGGATACTATTTATTCCTGTATTTATTCATTTATTTATTCATTCATGTTTTTATTCCTACATTTATTTATGCTTTTATTTATTTATACTTATGACATGTTCCGACCTCTATATAAGTGAGGGTCTGAGCTCTCTTAATTCCATCGTGTCACCGGGCCCGGGTACAGGAAGGGTAATATCGTTCTTATTATACATCCATGGATATATGAGCGTTGTGGTTCAACCGATCTAAAGCACTTTCTGAAGCAGTCACGTGATATTGAGGGGCAGCGAGGCTTCGGTTGTCATCGGTGACGTCACTGGCCCAAAACGATACAAGCCTCGATACAAGCTTCACAAAAAGCTTCGGGGATTACTCGACACACGCTCCGAAGCCTCGGCGCAATACGTAACATCACTAGCTGCAGGTTATATGTATGTATGTATGTATGCTATGCGCTTGTGCTACATGCTATTGTTAGCTTGTGCTACATGCTGTGTGGGATATGTGTGCCGTTTATTGTTTTATTTAGCGGCATTAATAGTGATGACATGCATATATTCCATATTTATTTATTGTTTACCTTTTATATATTTTTTGTCTTACAACCCAGTTCTCATGGGTTGGAATAGGTCCCACAAAAATAAACCCCGTATTTAAATCAAGACCTCAGCCTCGTGTCATTACTGGAGGGAGCTACACTTTCCTTACTCATACATTATGATTCAGACAGTAGTATAGCCCTACATTAATTTTATTTTAGAAGTTGAGAAGGTTGTTCTTTGTATGTTAACTTGCTTTTAGAAAATAATAGCAATATACATTTGACTCTATGGTGGCAGTGCATATAAATATAAAGGTTTTATTTCCCTCTGCAGACACCTTTTAATGAATCCTGTGTGTAAAGGCTGTGAATGGTTTATTTGAGAGAAACTGTAATTATCCAGCTGCCCAAACTGAAGATCTTTACCCCAACCCCTTGATTTATATTCAGTTTGAGTTCCTGTTGTCAGGAAGCTTCTTGGCGCAGAACAGACATTTCTGTGCATGTTTGTGTGTACGGTGTGCATTTGTGTGCTCCTGTCTGTCTGCTGGCCCTCCATGTGTACATGCTGGTTTATTTGCCATATGCCAAGGGCTCTTTGCAACAGAGGCACCATTATCCATTCATCAGAACTGCAGCATCAATGTCTGCTGCTTTCCCTGATCTACAGTCTAATCTACACCTCAGAAACCCGCTCTCCTCCCTCTCAAAACCCTTGTTGACATAAAGCAGGAACCCCAACTATAAATCTACTAATCCTGCACTGTTGCTTAGTCCCACAGGCAAATATGTTCCTGTTGTAAAAGAGAGGAGAAAATGGAGTTATAAATAGCCATGTGGACACAAGCTGGAGTAGGACAGCCCCGTTTCGGTCACCTGGAGGGAGTGTATGTTGAAAGACCCTACACCAGATGATGCAGATGAAGATGTGTCCAGAGTAGGGATGTTAAGATTCACCGATTCGCATCGGTGCACCGGCATAAACGTTCAAGATGTGAGTGCACCGGTTGAAAGAGTGCACATCGGCTACAGTTTGGGTTGAACTCGTGATGCATCGATTGTAACGTCTTTGCATCGGTAAAAAAAACGATTCATTCATATAATATCCTGTCAGCACTCAGCAGAGACGATCTTTGATCTTTGCTTCGCACTACGGAGGCCGAGAGTCTCAGTTATCAACACACATGGAAGTCGAGGAGAAAGAGAAACACAGCGCACCGAAAAATACCTACAAATCAAACGTTTGGCAACACTTCGGATTTTTCAAGAAAGACGGTCAACTTAAAAAATCGCTCGCAAATTGTAAACGATGCCGAACCGCTTTAAAGTACACAAGTAGTACGAGGAACTTAGCGACGCACATAAAGAGGCGACATGGGGTCTGCGGCTGAAAAATAAAAACCTGAAAGTTAGACATGAGTTAAAGCTCCCATGTCATGCTTTTCCGGTTATTACCCGTCCCCTTGTGTGTTATGAAGGTTTTTATGCATGTAAACGGTGTGCAGAGTCAAAACCCTCAAAGTACACCCTGTAGCGAGTAAAACTCTAACACAGAAAATACCTCCCCAAAACGCCTCGTTGGAGATACGTCACTGCCCATTTGATTCTTCCGGGTACCGCCTGATGTCATGCGGTACCCGGAACGAAATGGACCAATCCCGAAGAGCTATGGCCACACCCAGCGGCGCTGGCCGCACCCTCTGCCAGCCTAACATTTACTGTTGGAAGCTCTGGTTCAGTTCACAATCGATCCAGTCATGCCACTGCCAAGGACCTGTTTCCTGAAATGTGAGGAGAAATCTGAGCTGTTTGTCCTACCGACGGAAGAACCACGACGAAGTCAGTGGTTGAAATTTCTTTTTAACACTGTTCCTTCAGAGGTTCGAAGAACCGGCATTTCACAGACGAAAGCTTCCAAAACATTGCCCAGTTTGAGGCCGGATATGCACAGCTTGTTTGGACCGTTTGGAGCAGGGGAAGATTTGGGTACACAACCTGTAAGTTTGCATTGTTATTTGTGTATTTATCAAACAAGACTGTTTAAATGTGTAAACTGTGTTGGACTGCTAAGCCATTGACACAGTGCTAACTGTGCTAACTAAGTTGCTAGCGTTTCCATATATCAACTCTAATATCAGCAGATGGCCTTGCATACATGTATCTCATAGCAGGAGAATGTCTGCATTCACACACAAAATACCTATTGACAGTATATTCCGGGTGATTTGCCGTGCGGTCAGTCGCAAAACGTAATTACATTATAGCTGGCGTAGCGTGTATGCTACCGATCTAACCCACGGAGCTAGACCTAGGTTTGGTAGGAAAAACATTTTTGTTATGCTACGTTGCTAGCGTTTAAATATATCAACTACAATGTCAGCAGATGGCCTTACATGTTTGTCATGGCAGGAGAATGTCTGCAGTCACACACACGGAATACTCATACAGTATACTCCGGGTGATTTACCGTACATTGTGACAGTACATACTGCATGTATAGCTAACGAGGCTAGCTGTATGCTAGCGCAAAACAATGTATTCATGCAAGTTACAATGTATGACCGAACGTAGCAGAATACCCGTATAATATTGCAATTATAAACACGTTATTGCTAGCCTAATATGAACCACTAGCTTTGTTCATAGTAGTTTTATTAAACTACATTATAGTTGCTTCCTCCAAGCTAACGTTCATATCGTGTTAGCTACCAAGGTAAACAAAGCTAGGTTAGCATATTAGCAGGCAAGCTGTTCATTATATAGATCCACACTCCTACCACAACTACTACTAACGAATCTAAAACAACTACGTTTCTCTAATATTTTGTGATTTGCATTTTATTTCGTCCAGGTAGATCCTGCCGGACAATACATGACTGGACGACCACACTGAGGCATCGTCTCAAAAAGCCCCGGCTGCTATAAGCAAGATGCCGACAACGGGGAGTAATTGACGATATACCGTGTATATATGTATATTTACGTTCATTTTGTACATTTCTAAAAATAAAGTTTAATGGAAATACTTAGTAGGCCTATCCTTTCTTCCCTGAATTATTTGCTCCTATAACATATCATTCATATATAGCAAACCATGATTTGATTTCTCATCAAACAGTAGTAGTTTATAACGGGTAAAAATAACTTACTCTTTGTTATGACCGGCTCGTAGGCCACAACGGAAAGACAAGGAGACATACACGAGTTTACAAAACCACGGCACATTTATTGTGGTAAATGCAGAGATACGTGGTCAGGGAAGAGGATCGCTGTGCTGCATGGAGGGAGAGAGGGGCTGCAGTTTGACTCCGGGCAGCTGGCTAGCACCTCGGCTCCGGCCAGGTGTCCGTGATCGCGCTGATTAGCCTCTTCAGCTCCACCCCATCGTAAGACAAAGGCCCTGGGGCCGTCACACTCTTCTATAACAACAGTTAAAAAAATATATATGTATATAAAATATACGGCTGTACCGACGCCATGATAAGACTGATGTTCGGCTGAGAGCAGCCGTTTAGACATGGGCGCAGCCTCTCTGGTGGTTGACTAATCAGAACAGAGTGGCCGAGCTGACCAATCGGAGCACACTAGGCTCACAGGGAGGGGGGGGGCAAGAGCTCCAACGAGTCGTTTAGTGGAGAGAGTGAATACTGCTGAATACACATGCTTGACAGAGATGCTGTATGCGAAACCAATGTGAGTTTGGAAAATTGCACAGTATAAATCTATTTTAGTATACCTCAACAATGTAATTATGATCAGTGGAAATGGCCATGACATGGGCCCTTTAAATCACTCAGTGAGGTGTTATGTCAGAGAGAGTGGTGTTTAGTTTACAACAGCCTGTGACTGCCAATAATAGTTTAAATGTCTTCCTTACAATTGTAAGCAGTTATGAAATACCTGTTTGTGAAAGGTTATTTGTATTTTTTATTGTTCATATAGAAACCACACCACTGCTTTCTGCTCACTGGTGAGTTAGCCTATTAATGAGTGTTAAGCACATCAGGCTGGCAGTTGTATGGGCATTGCACTATGGTAGTTGTTATTTGCACATTGTTAATCATGAGCAATGCATCCTTAAATTGTTTAACTTTGAGGTGTTATACAATTGTACCGTACTCTGGAGAGTTTTTTAAGTTCAAAAAGGTAAAAAATAAACAGCATGATGGGATGCGCAGTACTAGTAGAGAGAACCAAATATGTAAAGCACTTTTTTGTTAATTTATGATTTGCTGCATATAAGGAATAAAACAAAAATCCTCTGTCGTACCATATTTAAGTATCATTATTTTTGCATCGTGTTGAATCGCATCGTATCGCCCCGAATCGCATAATGTTGAATCAAATCGTATCGAACTGTATCGCAACAGGGGTGAATCGTATCGTATCGTCTAATCTCTAATCTTATCTTGGAGCTTTAATGGGATCAATTGCAGCTGCATTAAAATTTCATTTTCTCCTGCCCTTTCTCTTTTCCTTCACAGCTTTTACTGTGGTAGAGCATTAGGCCCCTGGTATCGATTGTATACTGAGGACTAATGGGCATGACAAACGCAGCGAGGGGACACAGGGGAGGGAACAGGACAATAAGAAGGAGAGGAGATAAAGTAAGGTTACCCCTAGAGATAGATAGATAAGAGGCCACTCTTATAGCCTGAAAACTTGTATTATCTTTTTATGATTGGACATGAAGAGAGAGAAGAGAGACTACAGAAAGGATGCTGTGACTTTGAAAGTCTTGAATGTGTTTCCTTGTTTATCATCAGCTGTCATTTTAGTATAGCATCACTAACATAATGAAAAGTCATAACCTTCATTTTGATTAATTTATAATCGATGTTACACAACATGAGGAAGACACATGAAATCATATCTGTTAATAGAGAAATAGTTTATGGTTTGCAAAGTTTTTTAAATGTTTTACTTTACTGATATGATGGAAAAGGGAAATATAATATATTGTAAGTGAAATTATCTTATTTTTTTCATTAAAATCAGCTTAGTCATAATGTCTCTACAATGACAAGCCATAATGTATGCTTTGATTAGACTACACGGTCTTTAAAATCTAACATGGTCAATGTTGAAGAAACCTGTTTTTAATCACTACCAAACTAGTATTGTAATTTGTTATTTCTCATTTCTAGTAAAAAAAAAAAATAACCGAGCAGAACATCAAGAATCTCAAAAATATTCCTTGAAAAATGGAAAAACACGGATAGTCTCTTATCACGTAAAGCTCCTCAGGCTAAACATTCATAAAACTGAGTAAAGTGGCGGACAAACACAGACACCGAGACAGGCAGGAGTCGGACATTGTTCCAGGTCCATGAGTCTGTGACATCCCCTTCTCTCAGAGCAGAGTTTCTACACAAATGAGTCTCTAGATAGCTGCTTTTCCCATCCTCTGATCCTTCTTACCTCGTCCTTTGACCCTTCCCTTATCAGAATGGCTTCTCTGCTGCCCACAGAAAAATCATTACACCCATTGTTAAATTCTCCACCAATCGCCTCTCTCCCCTGAGCTCCACCTCTTTCCAATTAGGAGGTGAGCTATCTGATTGCTAACCATTGCATGTCTGAACTCATTTATTTTTACTCCCAAGGACTCTTGCAGTGTTTAATGACCAACTAAGAATATTGTTTGTTTACAGCATGCGAAGTGAACATAAATATTGGTATTGTTTTTTAGACAGGTGAAAAGCTTCTTTCAAATGCTGGATGGACGTTTGTGGCTCACAATGTTTTTGATAATGTCAAGCTGATGTGTGTTGATACAGAACTTTTCCTGGTTTATGGCCTGTGGTAAGCTCATAATGAATGTGCAGTTGTACCAACCTGGGGACCTCATTTATCAAGCAAAGGCCAACAGGGTCGATGCCATTTCCTCGTGAGATGCAGCCAAACAGAGATGACTCAATGAGGCTGTAATATGCAAGGTGTAGCCACAGGTATTTGTATTCCCTGCAGCATCCAGGCGTGGGAGAACTAAGGTCAAATAAATAGACAGACACGCACAGGCCTTTAGGAGGTATAATGCAAGATGGCAGGTCTCCAATCACTGGAAAATACAGATTTATCTTCATGTATTATGATGGGAATATTTTATGGTTTTATATTGGGGTAATCTCAGTACTGATGCTAAAGGTGAATGTAAGTCGGTGTGTCCAAATGAGCCTCGAAATTGGCTTTTCTTCAGAGCTACAGTATGACGGCAATTTCCATTTTCTCTTCCTTATTGTCAATAATGGTGAATGTGAAGCTCCTGCAGAAGGGCTTTCAGCTTTACTTTAAAATATATAATGATAATGGCAGCTCACAGCTGCATTAAAACAAAAAGTGGACGTTTAAAGGGTACTTTAAGAACAGTCAGTTTAATAAAACACATGCATGATATTTGATAAAGATTATATTTTTTCTGAATTCCGATCTTTTTGTTAATAATGAAATTGTTCACGGAGTATAATAATAAGTGCTGTAATGCAGTGCACAACAACTGGCAGAGCTACCTGTCATTAAATATGAATGTTAAATTAAACCATAAAGGACAAAACGATTTTGAAAATGTTAAATGTTCTCCGTTTGTCTATTAATTGTCAGTCCTCCTTTTCACATCTGACACAGCGCCAGCTTCCCTGCTGCTATTCCCTGAGCCTTCATTGGCTAGCTAAGCTAATGGCTCTCATTGAGCCAAATGCCACACCGAAGCAGACAGCAGATGTTGGAGCGGTCAGACGAGGCGGCCAGAATGACAACAACAATCCTTCTCGAGAGAAGCAACCTGACTGGAAGTGCCCCCCTGCCTCTCCTCCAGATTTTCACACCCCTGCTGGTCAAAAGGGACATTTGGGGGCTGTCACTCACAGTTGGCACACGTGTGATTACCTTTTTAGGATGCCTTGATGCATTGTCAGAGAAGTGCATGAGAATATATGTTATTATAAATGTTGTGATAAAGGCTTAAAGGAGAAATCACATTCTTAACCTCCACAGGAATCCGCAGGAAAAACAAATGTAAAGCTGGTAATGCTCACGAGCGCTTTAGCATAGCGGGTTCTTTTTGTCATGACATGAGGAGTTTTAACCCTGCCCTTGTACAGAAGGTCAAATCGGGTCATAGAGTGATAGAGGTTTACTTCACTTCATTGTTTTTTCTTGTTTTGAACCACATTCCCAGTTCTTAGCTCAATGTTATTATTGCTGACAATAAATAACATTGGTGACAAAAACTATGCCTTAAAGCGCCATCTGGTGGTTTAAGGAGATACTGCCAAATAGTTAGACGAAAGAAAATAAGAACAATTTGCATAATTTACAAAGCTAGTTATTTGAACATTTAAATGTGCTCAAGAGTTCAGATAAAAAAGATAAAAGAAACATAAAATTCAATAAAGTTCATCACAATGCCCGTCACAACACATCATCAGTAGAATGTTAGCTAGCTGATGTTTCCTCAGATGCAGGGACACAAATTGTTTTTGTAATGAAAAAGGGATGTGAGAGCCCCTGCTCCAGTTAAGGCTCCAAAGCCTGTAGCTAGGACATTTGACCCTGAATATATTTATCTTTCTAATAGCAGGCAGTGAAAGGTGAGGGTTAGCAGAACATTTATTGTGGTTATGACAGTTGAATGTGCCATAACAAATACAGCTTTTCTTTGTCCCGTCATGTTTTTTTTCACATTTATTTAGTAATGTGGTTCTGGTAAATTCTTTAACAATCAGAATTGACTCTTAAGTTACTAAAAGTGGAACATTCCTGCAACTAACTGATCTGTCTAAAGGTTTAGCTGATATCAGAAAGCTTGGAAGGTGTACGAGTACCACCTGCTTAGGTGTCTACTTCGTTTACATGTTAAGTCTGATCCGTTGAAAGCTGACTATTGGTATTTATAATGAGCTGTCTGCAGTATAATGTATGCTTGCTGGATCATGAAAATGTTGCCATATGCAGTCCTCTTAGAGACGAACCATTCAGCAGCAGCAAAAGAGAGGGAGGGAAGGAGGAAGCAGACAGATGTTGCTGTTAACGCATCTCTATCTGAGCCACCATTAACGCCTATAAAAGATAATAGCCAGGCACATCAAGGCAATTGCTCAAAGCACACAAGATGCTCCCAAATGCCACCGGGTCCTAATGACATGGCAAGACAACATTTTTGTATAGCTCATCGTCTGAGGTCTTCATCATACGGGTTCATTGCACGTTTCATTGATTCTCTTATCATGCAAGTGGGACAGATTTGAGAGGAAACCACCAGCAACATGCTCAACACATGCATACACACTCCACTTGTGTTTAAAGGTTCTGATCATGATGAGATGCTGTCAAATCCCCTCACAATGCTGCCAAGGTGGAAGACTTTTAAGTGACAGCATCAAGGTGTTGTGGTTACAGAACCAGTTAAAATAGGCCATGGTTGGGGAGAGGATGCTCTGTGTGATCAAAGGCTACACGGATATCGCTTTGACTGTTCCATGTTGCCGAGGCGAGGCGCGTGTTTACAGAGACAGAAAAAAGGAGAAATTGCATCGGAGCGTTTATCTCAACAGCAATTATATATCTGATCCTGAGACCGAGACATGGAAGCAGAGACAAGCAGAAGCTGAAAGGAGAACGCGTAAATACCAAAGGTGAAGGGAACCTTGATAGAAAATCCAGGCTAATTAATGAAAAGGCAGTGAGGTGAAATGAGCAGGAAATCCAGGAGGAAGCTATGGCTGACTCCTTTTCTTTGATCTTGTGCTCCAGCGAGACTTAATACCCAAAACTGCCGAATGCACAGTGACTCACACTTGTTTCCAAAGCTGTGAAAGACAGAGTAGACGGACGTGTTATTGGCTGGTAAGCTCCCTTGTCACAATCACAGGAGGAGGAAGGATGTGATGTCGGAGTATATATTATTAAACCCTCTGGAAGCGGTTCGCCAGTTAAGTGAGCGACCTCTGTGTAACAACAGATGATATGATCTTTTATCCTCACATGATCAACCGGTTACTCTATCATCAAAAACAATGCACACACTGCCAATCTGTGGTCACAAACTGCACTACACTCAAGTAGGCAAGTGTGTGTCTTTATGAGGTCAGAACACAATGAGAGATAGGAGAGAGGCAAAGGGCTCCCAAAACATCAGCACATCCTGCCATGAGCCAAGGGCCATGAATCTGATTAATAGTGCGATGTGAGAGCTAATGCTATGCTCTGAGCCGGGGTATGGATCATTGAGATAAGAGCCAGTGCTAAATGCGGAGTGACGGCCAATAGTAAATGGCCTGTTATCTAATCAGCCCGTGATGAGGCGGGGTATCTCTTATGAGCAGACAATTTAGCACTGCTGTGACCTTTACTTTGAGGAACAACAAGTTTCATTGCAAGGATTTCAGTATTTCTGAGATATTTTAAATGCATTTTGTTTCTGTCCCATCAACTTTCTTCATCATGCCAACACCATGGCCCATAAAATGGCTTCTAAGCAGTGTTACACTCCAAAATGTTAGCAAAAACTTTTGAGAAAAATGAAATAGTAGTGGAATTAACTACATTTACTCAAGTACTGTACAATTTTGAGTTTTTTTTTTAATCATTTTATGCCACTGAATACTTCTACTGCTCTACATTTTGGAAGCCAATGTTGTACTTTTTACTCCACTTCATTTTTTGGACAGCGTTCGTTTCTATATACCTTACAGATTCAGATAAGTATATGCACATTTACCAGCTGTGATAGACACATTATTGCATCAATAATCCTAAACCAGGAAAGTAATATGTTATAGCCTGTAACATTTCGAAAGCCGACTATTAACGTCTCATCTAGCTCGTTGTAGCTCATCTCAGCCAAATATATAGTGTGTCATAGCTCATTTATCTACAAGTCTGTTTGTGCTCCTAATGAGCCACTCAGATTGCCTCTCTCTGCATCATCTCTCCTCCCTGTACTCCGGGATCAACAGTCTATGAATTTCCTCTCCATGTGCTCCTACAAATTCATTAAACAGAGACGCTGCTGAAATATGTGCTCGGATGTTAGAATGTGTCTCACTGAAAATGAGTTAAAGCTTAAAAGACTACATTAGTGTCAGAAATGAAACTCTTAAGAGGCAATAAATACTGCAGAGTAGGGTGGTTATTTAATTTTGAGATTGTTTGCTTAATTTAGAGTAAATTAGAGTTTATTGTCATAGGCACTGATTTCTATTGAGCACAATCATTTAAAAAATGTAACCATTTTACCAGTGTTGTATTTGGATTTTGTTCGTAATTTTGTTTTTAGTTGTTTTCTGTTTAATTAGTTTGTTTTGTCTTTTTTTTTACCCTGTTGTATTTCTAGTTTTTTTCCTAAAAATCTGAAATGAAGCAAATCTATATTTTTGCTGTATGCTTCACAATAAGAGAGAGAGAGAGAGAGAGAGAGAGAGAGAGAGAGAGAGAGAGAGAGAGAGAGAGAGGTAGAGAGAGAGAGAGAGAGAGAGAGAGAGAGAGAGAGAGAGAGAGAGAGAAAATCTGACAATTTAACTGTATTTGATAAAAAAAACAATGCCACTCAAAAACAAAATATAATATAGAAATATATTAACATTTTTTCTGGAATGCAATGACATAAAAAAAAAGGAATAAAGTTATCATCAATAGTGAAAATTGTTCTTATCCCTTTTCCGTCTTTCCTCCATTCCTTCACTTCAGGTCTGATCCATATTCTCATTTTTCTCATATATGATTATAACGGATGTGTGAAAGGAAGAAGTAAAGATGGAGGACTTCTCTCTCAATGCTGTACTGTATATCAGCGCAGAGGAGAGTCAATGAAAGACCCTTGAAGCTCAAGACAAAATGCTTCAGTGAAGTGGCTCACAGAAGCAAAGGGAGATAGGGTGAGCTTGCACACATGACAGCTTTACAACAGCGGGAGCAAACTGACAGTAATATCTGCAGGAGGCTGACAGGCAGCTGCAACTTTCATGAGTGAGTGACATCTCTCTCAAACACCAAACAGAAATATCTTTCTTTCCTCCCAGAAACACACACAAACATTTATTTATTCTAAATTGTGATCAAGTATAAATAAAAAGTGACGGGGTGCAAAGCTAACAGCCTACCCATCTTCTTAACCCCCGAGCAGCAACCTTTTGCAGTCATTTGATTCCTTTTTCTTCACCATATGACTCACAAAGAAAATCCCCCGTGCCTCTACCCCCTTTATTCACCGGACTAGCACTTTATCTTCCTGTCTAGAGGCGCAGCAGCTAAACACGCTCTCTAATATGTGTTTTCTATCCAAGTCAAGCCTGTCTGGAGGCGGGTGGGCTTGAATCTACAGTTTGAGAACCACACTGCATCCCTATAGTTTCTCAGCTGTGACACAGAGCTATAATAGGACATAAATACATGGACACACACACACCAATAACAATGGGGCAACCTGCTTCTCTCAAATTGCTTTCCTGGGGATATAATACACACAACCCATATGCAAATATGAGAGCTGAAAGCACCATCCTCGAATGGGCAACCATAAGGAAACTCTATCAGTTTAGTGTACAGCTTGTTATGTTGGAGAAAGTTTAAAAGAACCTGCAAATAAAACCGAATTGTTCTTCTCTTTTTCTCAAGGCAATGACCTCGTATTTTCAGCCGCATAAAGGTGATGCTTTTAGGATCAGAAGATAATAACTTGTTTTTCCAAAAGCAGTGAGGTAACACAGGAGGAACAAAAGTCATGAGATTTAACAGACAAGTGAGAGAAGACAGAAGCCTTGTGATGCTGGCTCTGTGTCGCATGTGATATTGATTGAGAAATGCAGTTAGTCTTGTTAGTGTTCTTGAGATTATTATAAAATGCATTTGTGCGCTCAGTGTCAGAGAGAAAAGAAGAAATTATGATCATCCATGATTACACCCAACCCTTGTGAGCACTTATATAGATATCTTCATTATTTATTTTTTCATACCCACATGCATTGAGAGAAGATCAATGCTGCCTCCTCCTGGATATGATGTGAACTTACAAACATGACAGACACACACAAAGCACTATTCTGATTTTAGGTACAAATATTGACAAAGGTTGGAAGTTTTGAAAAATAAAATGTGAAGGAAAACATGCGACCGATATGTGTGAACAAAAGGCTTGTGCCATGGATAATAATGAGACAATGAGACACAGACAGCGGAACTCTCACCATTATTTGATTACGTTATTGGTATCACAAGCTTGTCTGCTAATTTATTTAATATTATTCAACACAAGCAAATGATTCCTTTGTTTTAACATTGGTGCCCTCGTTCCAACACATTATGTGGCCTCAAAGCCTTTTTGCATGGGTGTAGAAAGATCTTTGAACACAACATGATTTCAAAAATGTCTGATATAACAGAAAATGTTTTTTCTGGGAATACCTGTGAAAGAAGATGTAAACAAACAAAGAGAGATTTCACAAAGTCTGTCGAGGGACAGGAAAGTCAAACACACATGGTGTTGGTTGTAATCTTACATAAAACATATTCTCTGATTTGTCTCTCCATGATGCCAAGGCCAAATGCACTTCAACAAAGAAAATACCATTTGAATATTCCTAACTGGTGTGCACCACTGGCAGCCAAACAGCAGATGTCTTCTAAATGTCACGACAGTGTGGGCCGCTTTGAACATTTCCAGTAAAGTTTGTTAAAGTAATAAAGAAGCAGGCAGTCATTCACTTACACTGTGAGTCACCATTGAGCCTTTTAATCCCATTGTAATAAATGCAATTTTCTTCAAAGAGAAAACTATTTTTACTTCCACATGATATGTTAGATTGCATCTTTGACACCCACCAAGCTGCTCACTGACAAAATCATCTAACATGAATTGTCCAATCCTCCTGTAACCAGGGCATGCTGCAGGATGGCTCTACTCCTATTGACAACGCTGAGTCAGTTCCTCAGGTTAGTATTAATCAAGCTAATGTTGTTATTGAACTGACATTTTATATAGTAGTGGATCAGTTTTTCAGATGCATTAAGTTGAGATTGAAATTCTTTATAGTATGCCGTCAAAGCAAAAAAAGGAAATTAGCACAGTTCCTCATTTGTGCTTATCTAGGTATTGTTTTCAAGTCACCTATACTGCAGGTTTCAACCTGTGCTCAGCAAATATAGAGCCAGCATTACTGCGTGTCTTCTTTGCTCTTTTTCAACAACATTGGCAATTTTATTGATTTCCATAGTGACATGCTCCTTTTTTTGTTTGCACAGTCTGTTTCAAGGTCAGAGGTCGAGCTCAGATACTAAAGCTAGATCTAAAGTCAGTTCAGTATCTTGCTCAAACAAGTTGTCCTAGTTCAAAATGTACTTAACACTACCAAAGCTGTGACACAACATTGTATTGCACTTTTTTCCCAAATGTTCAAGTTTTAACTGGGAGTTAACACCTTCATTGACTATTCAAAGCAAGGTACAGCAAACAAAAGCACAACACATAATACACTGAATGAAAATCTACTAATTTTTGCCCCTTAACCTGTTTTCAACTTGGAAACAAAAAGTTGGTTGCACTTTTTGGACAGACAATATATCCAACCTAAAAAATAATTAAATATACACTCAATAGCAGGGATGGATTGTAAGTACATTTACTCAATTATTGCAGTACAAACGTGTACTTTGCTTGAGTATTCCCATTGTATGCTATAGGCCTATACAATTTATAGGCAAATATTTTACGTTTCACTTCCATACGTTCATGGTTCCTAGAGCTTTATGAAACACATTATATGCTTTTACAATGTGATTCAGTAATGTAATATATCAAGTATTTAAAAGAAGTGACTAAAATTGGCTCCACATTGACACACTACAACATAAATATTATATGACACTGAATAATACCAAAATAATTAAACACTTTAAAACCAATCTGCATACTGAGGACTTTTACTTTTGATACTTGAATTGCATTTTGCTGCTATTTCTGTGCTACATTCTACATACTTTGCTGATAATACTTATGTAGCCTACTACATAAGTAGCCTAATTCAGGACTTTTTACTTGTAATATAGTTTTCTTCTCAATGTAAGTTGTAATTGTTATTTTCAACGCAAACATGTTAAAATCCTAACATGAGTTGTGTTTAAACCATGGTTTAAACTTGCCTTAGTTACAGATGACTGCAGGCCAACATGCAGCGGGGTTCGCTCTTCCCTCCGCCTCTACACACTCTAGGACCGGCCTTCTTTCAGCTCCTCCCTGCTTGCTGTGTCGTCGGTATCCGGAAATTAACAATCCCGTGATGTCAGGGGAGTGTTAGCATAGCATCGGAATGAGTAAAGTGCCTCTTTCGTTTCTGCTTTCAAACTTTTTCTGCGGTTACTTACTTCTGCCGGATAACAGTTTAGCTCCGACATGAGGCTGCCGGGTCGAAAGCTGTCGGAGGATGTATCCTTCCGCAGGGACGGGGTGAAGCCTCCCACCGGACCTAACGGGATGCCACTCGGTTAGTCTCTCCGGAGCCCCAGGTCAGATTTATGAGCAACACAAGCTAGCAGGGTAGTTCATACTTTGTGGAGAGTTTATTAAATTCCTCTGCTCAGGCTGAAAACTGAGAGTTATGGCGCGCCTGGTGTTGGAGCAGCTGTCAGATTTCGGGGACTATACTGGCGGTAAGGAGCTGACTGAGATCTTTAAACTGACTAACAATAACGACCTCAAAAACAGCCTGTCAAATGTTCGCCTGAGCCCAGATGGACGTCATGTTCATGTCATCCTCCGCAAGCCTAAAGTTGGTCTTGTGACTTTTGACAAGTATGAAAGACCCCATGTTGCCCAGAACCAGAAGAAGCTGGATTTGCGGCTGGCCGTGCCTATTGTGGATATCTTATATTTGGACCATAATAACAATAGCAGCAGCAGCAGCAGCAGAGGCACAGCAGTTGTGGCAGTGGTTTATGAAAATGGAAAAGCTGAGTTTTGGAAATTCCAGGAGTGCAAAGCTGGCTGGCATCTCCTGCAAACATCAGATTTGTGCAACAGCCCCCGAGCAAAAGTGGTGTCTGTGTGTGCCTGTTCAAATCTGATCATCTGGTGTGAGGAGAGGCCACCTTCAGAGAGCACCCCTGCTCTCAGCTCCACAAGGAATAAGCTGAGATACTGTGTTTGCAGACGAGACTTCGAGGTGGAGGAGGGGGCTGTCGGTCTGGGGGGAGTGAAAATCGCCCTCCACAATAATCCTAAATTCACTGTGGTCAGCTCGGGTGAATATGTGCATCTTCTTCCTGATGTGAAAGTGAAGCCACAGTTGAGTATCTCCAAATTCTTTCTCTCCTGGTCCCCTCGCCATGACACCTTCACAGTCAGCACCACGTGTAACAACACTCCCCTGAAAAAGCTTTCGGCTAAAGAGTCGGACTTGAAGAGGTTGGTGACAGACTGTTTGGGATACTTATCGACTCTTCAACCACCTGAGATCTACGACTTCTCCCCTACAGGATGTGGAGGGCTGCTGCTGCTGCTCAGCACGGGGTGGGTGTGTCTTCTGCAGAAAGATGGGACACTGAGACAGGTATACAAACTGGCAGAAAACTGCATGGTCAAATGTGGCACTCCTCAAACAAGCCTATGTATGTACCAGGACACACTGGCTCTGCTGATGGGGCAAAACCTGCATCTGATCGACGTGAACTGTGGCAGAGAGATGGAAAAGATAACGCTGAAGAAAGAGGGGTTATTGTATGTAAACAGAGCTGAAAGATGCGCCCCTCATCTGCTCTCAGAAACTGGACTTTTTGTGGTTGTGAACAGGGAGATGAATTCCCGAGATGTCAACAACTTGAAGCCTTTTGGTGTCGACTCAGTGGAGAGTATTCACCCTGGAGAGCTCCTGGTAGAGGCTGTGTTTGAGGAGGCCTGTAAATACTACCAGCAGAGGAGCCTGAGCAGCACTCAGCTAACTGTCGACACACTAAAGAAAGGGGGCAGGTTCCAGGCCCCCATCTCTTTATCCACCATCCTCAGGAACTACCTCAGCACAGGGTTGAGGCAGAAAGGAGCTGAGCCCTTGCAGAACGGAGATGACAACACAGCAGGGCAAGATAAACTAATGGGGTCTCTAGAGGCTGAGCTCAAGGCTCTGGTCTCTCTGGAGGAGGTGAAGGGGAGTTTAGTGAGGGGGAATGTTAAAGAGGTGGAGGCAGTGTGTCAGAGTCTAGTTGAGAAAGAAGTAGCCAGGCTGATGTTGGCCTCAGAGATGGATAAAGAGGCTCTGCTTTACCTCAACTCCATCTTCAGCCTGTTTCCCTCCCAGGCGTGGAGAGCAGCGCAGGCCGCCCTGCAGCTACACTACAACGGGGAGGGGTCTCTGTCCAGCAGGGCTTCCCCAGACGTGTGGAAAACTGTCCTCAGTCCTGCCACGACGTCCAGCCCCCCATCCTCCCTCCCATTCACAAACGGTGGGCCAAAACACAATCATAGTCTCAAAGGTGATCACGTTGCTAACTGTAAATCCAAAATCTCCACTTCCCCCGCCGACATGCCTGTGTTTGAGCTCCTCTGCTACTCAGTTTTTCATTTCCAACCCAGCTGGCTGCCCCGCTTCCTGGAGCTGGCCCAGCAGCAGCAGGGCTCAGCAGGACTCGGGTTGGGCCTGGCCTCTTCTTCCTCCTGGGGCTTCTCCGGTGGGAGAGCAGGGGAGGGCGGGGAGAACAACATGCCGCTCTACAAACGAGCGCTGGCCGCCTTGTCCAGCCTGACCCCGGACCGAGACAAGCGGCAGGACCTGGAGGTGGAGCTGCTGCTGGTCAGTGGGCGGCCCAACGCCATCCTGCAGGCGCTGAGGACCCTCATGGCCAAGCAGCAGTGGGAGCGGGTCACCATGGTGGCCCAGAAGTTCTGCAAACAGAGTCCGCTGCTCAACAAGGAGATCTTCACTACCCTGCTGTGCGAGGTGGCTCAGCACAGAGACCTGGACCCCTACCTGGACGTGCTGTGGGCGCTGTGCCCTGAGGACCTCACCGTCACCACCATTCTCAACTTAGTGCTGAAGAACCTCCCCTCCCCGAACACCCCGCCATCTTCCTCCTCTTCCTCCTCATTCTCCATGTCCAGTACGACCTCCTCGTCCCCTGCTCCCTTCGCAGACTCCCACAGCAGCCAGTTGACCATCGGGCTGTTGAAACCTCTGCTGAAGAAAGTGCTTCAGAGGGAGACCAAGCCTAGCCAGCGCTACGCAGACATCCTACAGTCACCCACATTCCCCCCTCCTGCCCCCCCACGCCAGCCCAGGACTGTCTCAGATCCTAACACAGACTCATCTCTCGCAAACGACACCACCCCGGGTTATCTCGCAGAGACACACGGACAGCAGTCACCCACACACACGGCTGTCCAGAGAGCAAGGGTGGCACTTCCTGCTAACCCAGTCTGAATCACAAAGACATGAACAAACTAAAACATTTCACACACAACCTGACCAAACTGTGAAGCAGCGTGTGTCGACAATCAGAATCAGTATGTAATAGATATATATCATGAGTGTAATGCAGTTAATTGTGATATTTGATGGGGTTTTACCAAAAAAAAAGTATTGATATGAAGTATGACTACTAGAAACTATGAAATGACTACTGAAGATCTTACCGGTGTAAATACTTCAGGTAATTTTAAGTCTTAATGTGTGTATATACTGTATCCACAATGTTATTTATCTCTCAAGCCTTAACTGCACGTGGATGGGAATGTGTTTGCTTGCATCAAATAAGCTTAGCCTTTATCAAAATGCCTTGGTAATATATTGTGTTAACACAGTGTAGTGTGTATCTGCTCAGTAAAACAAAGCCACTAACTCTCATTATTGGGGTTTATCAAATGTACAATATTCTTTGGCTTTTAATGTGAGCTGATGTCTGCTAATTGTAGCCAAATGTAGCTGCCTTTCAGTAGTTGATCATGCAGTGGGTAATCTACTGAGACAAGCTGGCCTTTGTGTTTGAAATGTTTGTTTTAAGTGGTATGGTTTAGAGGAGGAGGAGGGGTAAGGGGTCAGGGGTCCAAGGTTCCTTTACTGACTTGGTTTTGTACTTAACATATCATAAACATTAACCTAGTTTCGAAGGACTCAAAACAGACCAAAGTAAAACAAACCCAATTCCTGTCATACATTTGTCCCTCGAGACTCCATCTTGTCCTCTTTTCTCCCTCCTAGCCCAACTCACAGGACATTCCATACGTAATACCCAGTAGAAGTGACTCACAGTTTGACTTTAAATTCAATTTCGGAGGTAATTCTGTTAGGATTCCAGTGTGGGTTTGGTGCTCAGTGACTCGGCGCCCTGCTGCTTGCATAAGGTCATGTACGTCTTCCTTCATGGACCCGGTGAGGGTATAATGTCATTAGAGATGTTAGGTCCTCTCTTGGTCCTGTTAGTATTCATGCTCTGGAACCAATTGCACTTTTGTATCATCGCAGTCAGTATTGTTTGTACCATGCCTCTGTTTAAATGAATGTTTTCTGATTGAGTGTGCTGTAAACAAAAGTATATTTAAGTGCCTACTGATGCTAATGTGTGAGCAGTATATAAAGCTTGTTTTAGATAGGAATTTTTTGTATGTTGAGCCTTCTGAAACAAAAGGTTTTATTTTGTAACAATCTTTGGAAGACTACTAAAATATCAAACTTGGGTGGGTGAGTTACTGACAGAGAAGCTCTAAAAGTGACATTGAGTGACAATCAGACTCCAAAATGCTGCAGAACAATCAGAGAGCTTTTCACAGCGCTGCTCTTCATTTACAGAGCCGTGTCACATTCCTGCTGGGTCTCCTCAGCTTCTCTCACTCTCTGGAGAAAGAAGTGGAGGCAGAAGCATTAGGTTGTGTTTTTTAAATGACATTTTAATTTCTAATATATGCTGACTAAGATCTAATCGTGTCCTTCTAATCTCTGTACACTTTAAACAATTTTCAGTTCAGTGCCACGAGTGTACTTTCACTGGGAACTCCCCGACTTCCCCCTGCTCAGCCTGATGTAATCACTGCTCAGATGTTTAATATTCATTTGCCTTAAACTTTGCGGTTAACAAATAAGAATTCCTTTGGGCTCGACATCTGTTCACATCTACATTTTTACTTTGTCTACTTTTGGTGGTGCTCTCTAAGCAAATTGGAAAAGATGTATACAAGTATTTATGAACCGATGTATGCTATTAAACTGAAGATGAAACTTCTCTCCCGAGTTTGACATATTAACTCACTTGTTGAAAGCTTGTAATCTTGACATATAGATTGTGATTTGTTGGTTTATATTGCATCACACTGTGTTCCTCCATGGGACTATACACACAGTCAAATTAACAATACATGTTTCTGCCAGCTAGCTAGTTGTTATGGTACTATCAAACGTGTGTAATGTCACCTACCTGCCATGTTCCTGTTTCCACAGATTGCTGTAGTTCTCGTTTGTTCAGCTCTTTGAATATTTTCCATTCATGCTCTACTGCACAACAATAGGTCCAGCTGACAGATCACATACTCTTCAATGTCAAAAAATTAACACGTCGAGGTCTGTTTAGTCTTTTGACATGTTTCGCTCTGGTGTCCTAACAGAAATGAACCTTTATCTGTATCTTAAACCTTGCTGGGTGCTTGAATATTAGGAATGTGGGCAGAGACAGACCTTGAATTAGATTTTTCATAATGTATGGGAACTCTGATTTAAGGTTGTTTTATGCAGTCTGACCTAAAAAACAGTCTGATGTAAAAGCTTGGCCATGTCTTGTACACACATCATTCACATGATCCACTGCCCCCATTTCTAAGTTTCACCATATCCCTTCCATGGACAAATCCACTTATAGCTGTGTGTGTGTGTGTGTGTGTGTGTGTGTGTGTGTGTGTGTGTGTGTGTGTGTGTGTGTGTGTGTGTGTGTGTGTGTGTGTGTGTGTGTGTGTGTGTGTGTGTGTGTGTGTGTGTGTGTGTGTGTGTGTGTGTGTGTGTGTGTGTGTGTGTGTGTGTGTGTGTGTGAGAGAGAGATGTTGTTACCCATTAAGCTTCTCTTAAATAAACACTGAAAACAAGAAAAGTGAGAGGTGGGACACCGAGTGCATGGCTGCTGGTTCTCAGCCAACAGGCAGGGTCCACACAGGGATGTGAGGGTATATGATCACAGCAGTGGAATATATTTAGAGGCGGAAAGTGGAGGGTTGTTAGTCCTGTATCTTTAGAGTAAGAGTGCAATAAGAGCCTGAGTCCTCCTAAAGGGCAACAAAAGGTCAGATGGCTGCAGAATAACCTGATACCTTACAGCCCTCAACCAATCTATATATTCTCCCTCTTTCTTTCTCTTTCACTTTGTGTCACACATTTCTTTCTTCAAATTGAGTTTCTCTTCTTCCAGCCTCTCCTTTTACAAGATGTTGAGTCATAAGGGAGCTCTATGCCATCGATTCACTTGTTCTAATTATAGATGGCATCCTGGTCACAAATTAATCCAAACAGGCTGGCCCCACCTGTCCCTCTGTCCTCTGCTCGACTCTGAACAGCCGACTATATGATACAGGGCTGCATCAGTGGATAGATAACTGCATTAAAGGATACTTTCATAATACATATTATAGTGTGGGGCCTATAATGATATATATCTCACACAGGTGCTTTAAACTGTCTGTGCTTAAAAAAGTCCTTTGCCACATTTCTGTTGTAAATTGAAGATAATCTAATCAAAACAGGTAAGCAAGATTCACATAATAATCTACCACAAGCATCATACAATTCTATTTGTAGAGACTGTATTTGTTACCTTTGTACTTTGATAACTTTTCCTACAAACTACTGCAGTGTGATGAATGTTCATGCACAAAGAGGTATGCTGGGTGATAAATGTAAACTGTGAAAGCACTTTCATGACTTGTGTGACTGATCTCTGAGATTCCACTCACGTTACGGCTCAAATGTAAAAAAATGCACAGCAGACTGGGTGAATTTGTTGATCATGGGTGATTTTTACTTACAGTAGTTTTCACAGGAGCTGCAGAAATGTTCACAACCTTTGAAATCACATTGAGCAAACAGACCATGTAAAGTGCTGTGCAACAGAGAGACAAACACACAATCTAGTAATGAGTCCAAAGTTAACACACAAACAATCATCTTTCTGGAAATATAAATCAGTCAAAATCATGAGATAAAAAAAATTTCACAAGCAAAATCAGAACCTTAACTGCATTGAGTTTAGCATACAGCAGTGACACCAGTCACACAGAAAGAGTGTATTCATTTTATGATTCAAATAAAAAAGTGCTTTGATTTCCATTATTAGTGCAAAAGTCATTAAGAATATAACTAAAAAAAGTGTTTCACCTTTGGACTTAAGTTGTCGAACCATGGCGGTAAACAGACAGAGGCTGGCACGTTATAAAAAGCCTGTTGGCACGGTAACCCACTGCTGAGCACCCCCATTGTACCTTAATGTTTCAACAAAAATCAGCTTTGTCGTTTGAAATATGAAGCAAACATTCCCAGAATCCAGCAGCAGCTGAGTTAAAATATTAAATAGTCACAAAACATTTATGTAATAAAGCAAGTCTCTTTGAAATGTTTATTTAAATATGAAAAAGTCCCTGCAGATGCCCTGTGTGTGTCCCTGAGCTTATTTCAAAGAAGCTTTTTGTAAAGTTTGTCATGTATTGTATAACCACTGCAGCCACTTTGCTTATTCACCCATACAGTAAAACTGAAATGAAAATACCTAGCAGAGTTGACAAATATAGATCCACACACCAAATAGCTCCATTAGACGGACTCTTATCGTGTACCGTTTAATGTTTTGAGCACCAGGCTCTCCCTCTGACTTCTGATCTGTTTCAACTTTGCTGTCTTGATTGGATTGTTTTTAAAAACGTGTAAAAAGGTACATTCATATTTATTTTCAGTCTTTTCATCGGAGTGACAATGTGCCACATCTGTGCAGGAGTGCCCCATGTGTCTTCAGTTTGCAATTACGCAGTTCTGTCTGCAGTCCATATGCCATCCTCTCAGGTGAATTTCATCTGGGCCCGGGGGATAGGGTTCATGATTACGTGGTCGCTGGAAATAGAGAAATTGAGAGCACTCAAAGGCAGGATAGCACGGTCAAATTAATGTGGTTTTTGCACAACACGTGATTATGTGTGTTTAAACAGAGCTGGCAGATACTTCTTTTGTTAATGGTACTTACTCGAAGGCATCAGAGTGCTTCATTCTCCTGTAGTACCTGGCTAGTTTCATAGAAAAGATGATGCCTGGGATGAAGAAGATCATGCACCAGCCCAAACTGAACCAGAACGCATTCTAAGGAGGAAGAGAGAAATTGTTCAATACAAATCAATCAATAAGTGATGAGGATTGATGTGGAGCTAACATGTGATCCTCACCAGAGAATCCACAAGGTGAGAGCAGAGGATATTATCCACAGAGTCCACAGCTCCTGCCACCGGCCCACAGCGGCCCACCTGCTGTGTGATCTGAGGGGGATTACACAGATCAGTGACAAACAAACACACATCACACACTTAACTTGCTTTGAGTGCATTTACAGTTATAGTGTAAAGATATGTAACACAGTTTACCGTGAGATTGGCCCAGTCAGCATAAACAATGAAGTAACCCAGCTGACAGTCGAGAAACTTTCTGCTCTCCTGGAACGGTGAGAGAAAAAGAGAGTAAATTCCTCACATTTTCTCCCTGCTTTACAGTGGGAGGTCATGAGGAATCAGTGGAACGCCTGGCCTCCTCAGCATGTGGAATTCTGGGTAAATTCTCTGAAGTGACCCGTAAATAACTTCAATGGCAGTATGAGCAGTGAAGGCATGGCAATTATTTAACCATTATTTATGGAGCACATTTAATGCACAGAGGGAATTCAAACTGCTTTAAAGTATGCATTTAAATATTAAAAGATAAGTCTGGTGGTATTATATATTTATGTTACTGACAAGAAATCCCATGAAAAGATCAAAACAACAAATGTGTCACACTCGTGCAGTGTAGAAATACAATGCTGCACAGACTTTGAGTCAATGCGTCACATGACATGGAAGCTATTCAAATAAATCAAGACGTTTTAGGAGATAACTTAATTTTAAGTACAGTATTAATATTAAGTAAAATAAGTCCTACAATCCAATAAAATAGGTGTGTCTTACTTGTCCAGTGTAGTAATAATAAGTATATCTGGTTTGTATTAGGAGGAAACTGGTCACACGATATGGAAGCTATAAATTAGACATTTTTATGAGAGACTTTGATCAAATAAATGCTGAATTTTCATAGCAATATTCATATAAAAAGTCATAAATACAATAACAAGAAGTGTCCAGTGTAGTAATGCAATGATGCACTGATTTGGAGTCACTGGGTCACATGACGTGGAAGATAGGGAAAATAAAATGAAATGTTCCACACACATATTTCTGTGACATCCATCTATGAAACATCCGTAAACGAAAGAGTGGTGCCACATATGGCAATTGTTTCAGATATTTTAGTATAACTTTCCATTAAATGAACAAGTTAGCTCGAAAAAAGAACCAGTTTTAGTTGCTAAAAAGCTTGCATAAGTACAATTGAAGACTCAAACAATTGTCAAGTAATTTGTTTCATGTGCTCTGGATGTGGAGCGAACAAGCACATTGTTTCAGTTACCAGCAGCCCACACCCCCCTCGCCCCCCTCTGGCTTAATGACTGACCCACCTCAGGCATTAACAGACCACATGCAGCACTTTTTCTTCGACACTCATGTGACTCGTGCCTCTACTCACGGTCCTGACGATCTGTGTTGTATTTGTGTTGAGGAAGTCTTGTGCTGTTCCCACGTCGCTCAGCACCTCCCCCACTGTTCCCTGGAAGAGCCAAGGAGGAGAAAATGAGCCACAGGAAGAAAGAGAGGTAGTCTATGCACTCACAGGTGTTATTCAGTCTACTTACATTGATTTGATCTGCGATGGATCTAAAGCTCTTGATGGTCGAGTTCAGGTTTTCCTGAGGGCGAAAGCAGTAGATGTTTAAACTAGGAAAGAAAAACAGAATAAAGGGATGTGGAGATGGGGCAGGATACTCACCAGTTGTGGGATGATGATTGTTTCAATGTCTGCCTGGATCTGCCTCAGGTCCCTGGCTTCATTTATGAGCTCTTTTTTTATTCCATTGTTTGGCTAGAAACATGCAAATAGTTGGATATTAGAACACAACTGGATTCAATCAGGAATCATGTGATGCACAGAAAAGCATTGATTTAATATAAATGTGACTCACTTGAGCAGCAGCCAACACATCCAGTTTATCTGCTGTGATATTCAGATTGATGCTGGAAACGTTGTTCATCTAGGAGAGAGACAAGCGATGAGGTCATGACTACATGTTACACAAGGATGCATTTAATGACAGTAGGTTTACAAAAAGATGAGTAATGGTTACCTTCTCCGTGACAGCAGTGGAGTCGAGATTTGAAGCCTTGTTGGAGAAGCTGCTGAGTTGTTTCTGTAATTCGGGGCTCAGGAGAGTGACACTGGGCAGAGTGATGACTGTACTCTCAAACTCCTGCTGGATCTGCTCTGTGTACTGAGTGCAAATGATAAACACATTTTAACTTATGTCTGATCAAGTTGATGTAAGTTTGAGCATTTTTGTTTTTGAACAGTTTGAAAGGAATGACAGGAAACTTACTTTTGATACATTGAGTAAGTCATCAAGGTTTATGAGCTCATACAAGTGGAGTGTTGTCCACAGAGGCTGGTTTTGCTTACAGTCTCTGTAAACAGTGAGTCAAAATTATTTGTACAGCATTTAATCACAGTTACAACTGAAGGGCTTTATGAACCCTGGTAACTTAAGAACCACAGATACAGACATAAAAACTATCATAAAAACTATTTAATCTCACAAAAGCAAATAAACTCGATGAGATAAGCCTGTCAGTCAAATTCAAAAAAGATTGCCTCACTATCATAAAAGCGATTTTCCTTGCCGAGGAAACTGTTTTCAATGCGTAAAATATGGAGATTTCCTGTCTTTCTCTGATTTATATAATATTTTACAGAAAATATCTAGCTTTTGACTGAAAAACAAGACAATTAAAGACATCACCTTGGACTTTGATTTAAAGTGATTGACAATTTTCCCTTTTTTCTGACATTTTATAGACCAATGGATTCATCCAAAAATAATAAATAATAGATTCAGATCTACAGGTGTATTTCTTTCTGTGTGAGAGGTGAATTGACAGCTCATACCTATAGATATCAGGGATAGTGATGTTGGTTTTCAATCCCAAAGATTGCTCTAAATCGAACCCTGGAATAATACCTGGAGTAGCCAAAAGCTGTGGAGAGAGAAGGCAGTGTATTAACTCAAAGATGTCTAACAGAGTGACTGTTTGTGTTTGTGATGCGTACAGATACCGGTGTATGTTTGTTTTTAATCACTACCTCTAGCAGCTGTCCGTTGCTCCAGGGCCGACAGATGAGGGTGTAGAGGTTCCCGCCCAGCAGGAACAGCAGCGTCACCACTATCATGAACAGCCAGGAGAAGAGGAAGCTGAAACCTGCACCCCTGAAACCAACACAGGACGAAAGGAGGTGAGTCAGTTGTAATGTTCCCCTCTTCATACGAGCATAATATGAGACTCAAAATGAAACTGACAGCATGCACTCACATCATGAGGAAGGTGCCTCCACAATCCGCGGTGCAGGAGCGCTCAGTGGGGTCGTCTTTGGGTGACAAACCCAGGGGGCCCAGCACCAGACCCAGCAGGTAACACACCACCACCAGGAGGACAGCACAGCACAGGGCCACACACACTGCCCATCTGGAGAATAATAATAATAATAATAAAGCTTTATTTATATGGCACTTTTCATACAACACATGCAGCTCAAAGTGCTTTACAAAATTACACATCACAAGTAAAAACTAAACAACAAGAAATTCCCCTCAGATTATTTGTCAAGAACTGTACAGATACATGCAGCAAAATATAACATTCTAACAGGTTAAGAGACACAAGGAGGTAAAAAGTATGATAATAAAAAATTAAATTAAAATAAAATAAATAATGAGTACTCAACAGATAAGACACAAGACAACTGAATCGATGCAACAATATAAAATATAAAACCCCATAAAACAAAGTGTACAACAGAAAGAAAAAGAAAAAGATAATAGTTATAAAAACGCTATAATTCTGATAATGGTTAGATGATTAAAATATAATAAACACATTAGGATAGATGTTTGGGGCTTTTCTTGCATTTGATCACGTGTTGGCAGGCCCCAGGCTTCTTACCTTATTTCCTCGGCTCTCTCGATCTCTGGTGTGTACTTGAACATTTGGCTCTGCACCTGGTCCAGAGAACCCATCAGGTCCGTCAGAGAGGATAAAGGGATGTCATTGGTGACCTGTGAGATCTGCGTTTTTATGTTGCCCAACAACTGCTTGCTGCCTAAAACCACACACACACAAACACACACACACATATATGTTTAAAAAAATGCTCTTATCTTACAGTTAATTCAAACTAATATGAAGAGAGAAGTAAAGGCCTGAAGTGTGTGACAGTATGTGCACACTCACTTTGAACTATACCCTTGGTCTCATTAGTCACCCGCTGGGGGATGCTGTCGAAATAATCCTCCATCTGAAAGGAAGTGCAGTCTCTTTCATTATATCCAATAAAAAGCATATAGAGTTGAGAATGAATTGTGTCTTAGTTCTTTTGAATGAAAAAGTAGCTTTGCTTTTGTCAGCCTATGATTTAACACTTAATAGCTTCACTTTAAAGTGTCCCTTAACAGTTATTACATTATTGTCATTTGAATTGATTGATGATTATTACCATATTTGTGTTTATTCAAAATGTCACTGACCTCCTTGATTTTGGATGGGAGATTAGTTTTATTGACTTCATCCATTGCAGACTCTAACTCACTCAAGCTGGGAATCTGTGGAGAAAACCAGAGAGAGAAACATGCAACCATAACATGTTATACTTTAAACTGACAGAGGGGGGCAGCAGACTTCAGCAAAACAAGCATTACCAGGTGTTCATAGATGTTAATAAAGAGCAAGAGTAACACAATATAATGAGGATGGATTGTGTCTATATTTGTGTCAATGTACTATTCTTGTCGTAAGGATGGAGATGACATATTTTACTGTAGATTCCATCAAAAAGAGCTAAAAAAAAGACCCAAGATGAGAGGACAGGAGAGGAGAGGAGAGGAGAGGAGAGTCTATATGTGTCAGAATTGGTGGAGTGTAGGAGGAATAGAGAATAACAGATGGGAGGAGAAGAAATCAGCTGTTCTGACAAAGCCAAAAATGAAGAGCTATTATGATGTGTCACCCTGTCTCAGAATGCGTCAGAGCTTGTTTGACGCATTCTTCCTGTTTCCTCATGGTGGTGTATCATCAAACACAGTAACAACACTGATTCTCAATCTGTACGGAAGTCAAACCTAACCCCTCTTTTGCTTAAAACACTTGATCTGAGGATTCTATTGAAGAAAAGAGCACAGGAATATCCCCCTACAAACTAAGATACACAGAATGAGTGCTTACAGTGATGGAGGTATCCAGGGTTAGTTTCTCTAGCTCAGGCTTCAGGTTGATACAGCCAACGCAGCTTGCATTGGATATAATCTGAAGCATGCGATCTTTAGTGGCAGTTAAGTTGTCCTGGAGGCGCTCCATGCTGGACTGCAGCTGGGTCAAAGATGAGTTCAGCTGGCTCAGTCCAAGACTGGTGTTAACAGTTTCTGCTCACACAAATGAAAAGCACACAGATGTTATCCAGGGTATGCACATGTTTGAAAAGTCATTGTTGCTACCTTGCTTTCACAAGTGCTTTAAAAAGGCTAAAATGAATGGAAGATTCGAGAAAAAACTTGATTGTTTGGTGAGATATTATCCAGCTGCTCTAAGTGACAGTTAAATATTGTACAAAGTCAATAAATTATATATCAGCACTTGTTTCCACACATATCCATGAGTACAGCATATACAGCTAAAAGACAATTACATTAGGCAGGAAGCCATCTTTGGTCTTCTTATCACTATAAACAAGTGCAAATACATTTGTATTGTATCAAAATTAGAAATTACATAGCCATGTTGAAAGTAAATTCACATTTCTGACATAAAATAAAAGGAAAATACCTAAGAGACATGATGTGAGATTACATTTGTTCAATCCTTGGCTTTAAGGAACCAATGGTTTTGCCACATTTTTGAACATTCATTTGTTCTTTTGAAGATGTCCAACAATCTGTCAATATCGCTGTCACAGATTTGTTTAGGATAATATGCAACATATATAGCAGTAACACAAATAAAGCCGAAATAGATTGTCATTCCTAAAACCCGCATGTGCTTTCAATCCTGGGCCAAAACACAATGATTAAACACTTTTCTTGAATTCATTCGTTTGCAGCTCTCTGTTGATAGGGAGCAAATGTCATGAGGTTTATTATTTGTATTTTAGGAAGCCTGAAATACTGTTGAAAATGTACTCTACGCAAACACTAACTCACACAAGGCTTTATCAAACGCTACAATGTCAGGGTAGGAGGTGAAATCCAAAAGGCAGTTAAAGATCTCCCTTCAAATATGCACACAAGCATTAACATGCTCAGTCTGAGACAGGACAGAGCATGCAGGGAGAGTATACCTTGATCCAGCAGTCTAACAGAACTCAGCGCTGGGTCCAGGGTTCCTCTGAAATGCGCCTTGATCTCTTTTCCCAACTGAGGTCCAATGGCTAATTCATACAGACAAACAGGTGCGAGATGGTTGGTTACACATTGATAACAGACACTGTGTTGTTCACTGTAACACAGGTGTTACAGTGAACAACAAAGTGGTTCCTCTATTTTTACATTATTAGTTCCCTTCTTACCATCCAGGTTTCTGCTAACCTCCTCCACGGTTCTGTAGCTCTCATTCACCACCTTGTCGATTTGCTGGATATTGGTAGAGGGAAAACCAAGTATTTCAAAGTAAGATATGGGGTGAAATATAGCAAACAATGTCACTGACTGATTGCACAAGTCAATCACACATAGCAGCTTTTTGCAAATGAAGAAGAACAAACAAAACTAGCCTGCATTTCCCTCAAACCTTTTTTTCCTTTCTCTTGTATCTTGAGATAAGTGTATTGACACTGCAGAGTGCTGAGCTGGCCCTGAATCATATGACTGACTGGAGAATTTGGAGGTCTGTTTGCATCTCACACAATAGCTGTCGGGTGCAGGACATAATGTGATCTCTGATAAATGCTGCCAGACCTTTGACTTTTGTACATTTCCATACCAAGCTGTTAAATCAACAAGAGGTTTTTCTCTTACCTGAGGCACAGACGTGAGGTAGGAATGGATGTTGTTTATAGATTTGTTGAGCTCCACTTGACTCTGGTCCACGCTCACTTTGATGTCTGTGTTACTCATGAACATGCAAACGTTCCCAGCACTGCAAATATGCACAAACAAACACACACACATTGTGTCATGCACATAATCCAAGGGAGACATACACAGGCAGTGAGGCATGCACATTCAAGCTGTCTTTATTTGTTGTTAATTTCCGAGAACACATCATTATAGTGTTCCAAAACACATGAGAGCACAAACACTCACAGGATAATGGCTGTGGTGCCGAATGCAGTCCAGTAGAGACTTCTCCTGTGACAGATAGTGGAGGATGT